>NW_008581389.1:0-3900 GCF_000691845.1 Merops nubicus
TGACTAAAGCTTTGTACTTCTGTGGGTTTGACATGTTGGGCCATCAGATGCACACATTCCAGTAAATCTGATTGTCCCTCTCCTCCACCCAGCTGGAGGCAGGGCCCCTCATCTCCAGTCGCTCTATTCGAGAGTTGCTCATTTCTAGTAAAAATGACTTCGAGGTCCCCTTGAAAGGGTCAAACAAAAGATCATTTCTTCTGTTCTGTCTGGAGAGTTTCCCACTAGACACTGGAACAACATTTTTCTATATTTTCTATGAAAAATTCTATGATTTTTCCTGGATGACTCCCCTTTCACAATTGCTTTTCCCCACAAGTCATGTACTCGTGCAGCTAGGGTCAAAGTGGGGTTTCCATCCCACCTCCTCATGTCCTCTCCGTGGTCACGTAGGTGGAACCACAAGGTGCCATGTGGGGTGTACTTTCCGCATTCTCTCTCTTTGGGCAGGAGAGCGTCTGCTTCCAATAGCTAAGACATGGGCCCATACAGGTGGAGAGTAGGAAAGGTGTTCTCCAATTTTCTGGACCTTCCGGGTCAGTTCCTTTACAGCAGAAACGCAGGCCTGTAGGGAGGAGGAGAGGCTTCCTTCATATTTCTGGCGCTGGCCAGCCAATTCACATCCACCGTTTGTCCCTGGCCATTCTTCCAGGACATTACTCCCAATGAGTTGGCATATGATGGTGGTGCACCTCGCAGAAACTTCCACCACATAGGTAGTGTACATTGGACTTCATCTGGATCTCTGGGTGACTGCTCATCACTCTGGTCATTGTAAATCATCTCTAGCACATTCAATTCTCTCAGAGTCTGAGGATTTGTGTCTGTTTCCAAACTGCCTTGTCAATGCCCCCTTCTCTGGACAGGGATCATAGTTGTTTGGCCTTCTTCCCCTCTATTTCCACGGCGCCAGACCCATTGTTCCAGCATCGGAGCAGAAAGGTGAGAAACTAATCGCCAGGCAGATGGCTGAATTCCTTTCGTATGTCTCGCAGCTCACTCAGGGACAGGGATTGGGTGACCACCTCTGGCTCTTCCTCCTGTTTTTGTGATGGCCGCGGTTTACCGTCATCTGTCGCTATGCGGACTGATTTCTTTGTGTATTTCTTCTTCTGTATTGGGGAGACTGATACAGGCACGGGTTGGTTCTGCAAGTCAGTTGCAGCACCTTCTGGGCTGTTTATTGGTCCAGAGGCGAGTTTTTTGGTCTTTCCCCTTGAGGGCACTGAATAGTGCTGAGAAGCACTTGGTAGGCATGGTGAAGGCCCCAACACATTGCCGTGATTTGTGTTTCTCGGGGACTGCCAGGTTGACAGCACACCTTTTGTAATTGCTTTACCAGTTTGTTGGGACTCTGCACTTGTTTGGGGGTGAAATTCCAAAATATTGGACGTGACCACTGCCCTAGGCACTTGCCCATACTCCCACACGCACCTTGCCACTCATAACTCCCCAGCCCTGGGACAAATCTCTGGGTGATGTTGTAAGAGATGAATTGTGTAACCCTAAAGAAAACTTGGCAAACATTCAAGACAGATATCACTGACAGTATGCTGGCCTGGATTTTCCAAGGATAGCCAAAATACTCAAAAGCTGAGAGATTCTCCCTCTCTGTCTCACCCAAAGATTGGGTGAGATCACTGAAAAATTACAAGGCCACATACACATACCTGTTTAACCTCATAGCCAGTGACACAATCCCAGAGATGGCAAACACCATCACAGGGGACACATACAGGACATAAGGATTAACACAAGACAACCATGCAAGCAAATTGGCTAACATTGTGGACAGGCACTGTTTAACTAATACCAAAAAGGAAAATAAAATCTGTGTAACAAAATTGTTTTAACACACTATGGTCAGATTCTCTCATTATCTCGACCCTTCATGCCCCATATTGGGTGCCAAAAAGACTGTGGCAGTTTAGCCCCTGGCGGGAGCCAGGCACCACATGATAGCTCTCTCATCCCCCACCCCCCAACTGGGAGGGAGAAAAGAGAGAAAAATACTATCCCCCGTGGGTTGAGATGAGGAGAATTTAATACAAAAACGGAGAAGGAACAGTAAACAACAGCAGTAACAATATATATATAACAATATATAACAAAGTGTACAAAGGAAAGAGATCACCACATGGTCTCCGGGCCGCAAGCACGGCTCGCACCCCTCGGCCCCGGAAACCCCCGGCCCAGAAACCTCCCCTGCCCTTAGATTGCCCGGCCCCTCTCAGCCCTGGCCCAGTGCCCAGTCCAGCCCTGCTGCTACGGGCATGTTGTCAGCTTGGCAGGGAATAACCCACCAGCTGATTCGGCTGTCTGCCCCGGCTAGAGTTCCCACCTGACCCAACCATTCCCGAGCCGAGCCAGGACACTGTAGTAAATCACAATCATGACATCATGATAACTGTTTTGTGAATGGTTTGTTTCACATGGAGGATTTTCTTTTGCTTTTTTTTTTTCCTTCCTTTTCTGAAACCCTTATGAGTGAGGTCTGGACTCTTCTTCCTGGAATAGACATGCTATAGTTTGATATTTGAAAAAGGAAGCAGTATTCTAGAAGAGAGGTGCTTTCAAGACCTTTGGTTCAGGTAAGTTGTTTTTGAACTTTTTCAAGCAAAATCTATCCTTTAATTTGCTGTGTTCTTCAAGACTATATGAATATAATTATGTTTTAATCTTCTCCAAGAGTATGTGTAGTGCTTAATATATTTTTGAAGGTATCTAACATGTTTAAGCATCCAGCAAACCTTGCAACTTTCTACATTCTTCTAGTTATTTTATATAGTTTGTTTTAATTTTGTAGTTTGAGTAAATTCAGTTATTTTGTAAATGTTAGCATTCTGAATGCAAATGCTCTTTTTTGACTCCATATAATCATGTTAGTCTTCCTAAGATACACCATTGTTGTTGTTATCAAACTCAGTTGTTTTTCTTCATGTTACATGTTATTGGTTAGACTGAGTAGAGCCCCTTACCAAAACCAAATGGGGACTATTTCCTGAACGGTAGCTACTGTAAAGAACACATAAATATGCATGTAAAGAATTGTGTTATTCATTTGGTGAAATAACTTGTGTGTCTGCTAATACAGTGAGTGCTGTTTTGTGGATGTTTATTTGACATACTCATTTTAGGTTGGAGTTTTGGAAAAGAAAATTTAACTAGCTTTGTTTCCTTTGGTATAATTTCCATTATCTTGTCTTTTTTGCCTTTAAAAATCAGATTATTGTTTTTTGCATTAAAATATGCATTATAGGAGGGCAATTGTGTCTTCCAGGGACTTTGCCTTATGTGTTTAATTTTGCATCTTTTGTACAGCGTCTCTTTTTCCTGAAAAGCAGCTGTCAGACTCCAGATGTATACTCTGTTAGCTTGTGGAGACACTATGTCTTATATGTAGATAAGAAATATGTGAAGTCATCCTGTACAAAAATTTTGGGAACTAGGAATTGAATATTTAAAGCAATTCAGATCAAGGTCTGCAAAAGAAACTTTTTTCCTCCATAAGAAATACTGAAAAATCAAAGTGAAACTTTTGCTGGAAATAGTAGAGAAGTTTGTGATGTCTGTGCATATGAAGGCTTGTAAGAGCTTTAAGCCTGTATTGCAGCAAGGAAAAATTGGTTTTAACTCTCTCCTATTAGGAAAACAGAATAATCTTTGCCTTAAATGTTTAAAAATCTGTCCTACTTGTCTTAAATATCATAGGAGTCTAATACCAAATTAGTGATGGTGGAATGAGATGTAAGAGAGCAAAAGAAGCAGGTTTTGTACTGTCACAATCACCATTTGCTGCTTCTCTGCCCACTTTTAACTGCTAGTAGTTCTGTGTGTGATAGAGGTGAGTCTTGAGAGGTTTAAATATTTTTGTCTGAATTTCATAGAATCATAGAATCA
>NW_008581390.1:0-4226 GCF_000691845.1 Merops nubicus
CTTTCCCAACCTAAATGATTCTATGACAATTTGACTTTGCCCAGGGATTGCTTCTACGTATTTTAGGCTTCTCACTAATCACACAACCTACTTCTCACCTTCTGCTTCTCACTCCCATTGGGCTTTTATCTTCAGAACTTCTTTTTAAGCAGGACTCTGAAAGGAAAACTTCAATACAACTCTACCGGTTGCTCATTTATGCTCTGTCAGACATCCACTCTGAATTTTTATTCCTATCTGCTCTTTCCACCTGCATATGAAGTATTTCCCTTCTCCACTCCCCACACGCTGAAGGCTCAGGTTGGGTTTCCCTTCCCTCTGTACAGCAGTACAGTTGTCAGCCTCAAATACCCATTTTAGGATCCATCCCAAGGATTCCTCATTAATTAAATGCCTTTCATTACAAACTAGCCCTGGGAAACAATCCAAGGGCAGGGAGGCCTCAATACATAGCAAGAGCTCAGGGTGAAACAATGGGAAAGGAATCAAAAGCACAACGAGGCTTCAGCAGTGAAAAAAAAGACCTACAGTACATGAGATGTGAATATAGGAACACAGTGTGCTGTGCACAGGCTGAGAATCATCCTCAGCCTTGCTGCTTAAACTTGGGTACAAGCTGGAGATCTTCTTCAGTCAACTTCCCACTGTTTATTCCTTGTTTTTTAGCACCTCCTTCTTCCTTCCCAGGCAACACTCCCTGCATCAGGACTGAGCAGGTCTGCTCACAGAGGGGCCTTTTAAAGCTGTAGGTGGTTTGCTGTTGACCTCCAGTCTGGCTATCAGGATGATTTCCTAATAGGCAGGCAATAGAGCTCTAGGTACAACTCAGAAGCAACTCCCTTGCAATAAGGAAATGAAAAAAAAAAAAAAGCAAGATCTGTGCATAAGAATTTACTCCTGAATGAGTTAATTCAATTTGTATTAGAAATTAGAGGAAAATTTCCCTAACAAACCAGCAGCTGTGAAATGTAGGGCTCACTGTCCTTAGCAAATTTCCACAAGCCACTTTTGCTGAGCTCAGCTCGTGAAGGTGGTAGCATCAAATTGTATGGAGGGGAATTCACCTAAATGATAAGTACAGAAATAAAGCTGGATGAAGACAAGTGCTGAAATTGCACACCAGGGAAAATGACTCATTATGGTCCATGACTGCAGTGATGAAGAGACTTCCAAGTTTCAGAGAGTAAGTTTAAAGGGTCTCTCTCTTTTCCTGCTGCTACTGATGAAAGCCAGTTCCTGATCAGCTTTTCATCAGAGAATCTTTTAGGCTTCATTGACCAAAGGAAAGTTCAGAAACAGATATCCTGATAGACAGAAGAGGTTCTTCAGGGAGGCCATTTCAGGTGGGCTGGGCTGCTGTGCCTCCAGAGCAGGTGGGATTCAGTGCTCCACACACAGCTCCCTTTGCCTGTCCCTGCAGAGCAATGTGTGCCTCAAATGAACCCTGCTAAGGGGCTTAGGCTTGCTGGGTGCTCTTTAATTTTCAAGCACAATGAAGCAGAGTTGGCATTTCAATTGCATTATGAAAGATTTGCTTCCCAAGAGCTAAAGAGGGGAAAAGAAGTAGGTTTCTTCTTCCCACCTAATCAGGCTGAAGTTTCCTGGTGCCAGCCTCAATCTGTGTTAAATTGTTCATGCTATCCACCGGAGAGATTAGACTTGGGTACATAATAGAAGTTAATTCCAAAAATGATTACTCAGATAATTAAATACTACAGCAGTGATTCTGGCTCTTGGGGGCCCCTCTCAGGCGTTTTACATCTTCCTCCTTCCCTCACCATCAGCATGGAGAAGCTACCTCCCCTCCCACTAGCTGGCATTTGGCCAGGGACAGCTGCCTGCAGAGACCACATCCCCCCAGTATCTCAGGGGCTCAGCTGAAGACTCCATAGCACCAAGTACCAGATTTGGTGAGCAAAGAGGAGAGACGGGCTTTTTAATCAGCTTATGAACCACACAGAGATTAAGGGCCAAATTTACTACAGGTATCCAGGTGCCACATCTCTGCCAGAGGGCAAAACTCCATGGAAGAGAACCAGGGTGTGTGTGTGTGTATTAGTGGTGGCATTTGAGTTGCCCAGCTTCAGAGTCCTTGCAACACAGTTGAAGTTCCCTCCCAGTCAGCTGCTGCAGACTCTTTGCAGGGGAAGGAGGGGAACCGTGTTCCACAGGGATGATTTCTCTGCATGGATGTACATGAAAAGCAGACGATTAGTTCAAGTGCACGTATCTGAGGTTGAGCAAAACAGTCCCTGGTCTGGGTACGCCAGTTAAAGAATACCAATAGTCCCCATCTAACCTTGGAGAGGTGATGCAGACAGTGTGGTGGACCCAGTGCAGCCTTTACTGAGGTCTACAGCAATGCCAAAAGACAGGCTGCTCTATTACCACCACTAAAAACTTCCTCTGGCCACAGTTTCCGCCAGCTCCATCGAGACAACCTTAATATTGACAAGGCCACCAGAAACCTTTACTCTGACAGATGGAAGATTTCAAGTAGAACAGAAACAATTTAAAGTGGCAGGGTGGAAGGAAATGCATCTTGTGTTTCCACTCCTCCAGATCTCATTAAGTGTTTATGCTATTCCTATTGTGATGTCTTAGGAATCCAAGTTACCCTCCTGTTCATCACCCTAAAGACACCAGATCTGATCCTGTGGAAACCACAGTGCTGAAGCTGTTCTGTCCTCAGCTGTCTCACTCAGCAATGTTCTTAAGTGCAGCTGGTCACCACAAGTGCCATCAAGCCGTTTTAGGTTACGAGTGCCATCCACAGACCCTGCAGCAGCAGCTAAGGGACCTCAAGGTACTTCCTTTCACAAAGCAATGGCATGACACATTCCATCTGCATATGGCCACAGGAGCACAAGCAAAGCCCCCAGCAGACCAGTGCTTGCAAAGCCACATGACAAAACATATTAGCTCAACACAACCCAAAAAGCATACAAAAGGAAGATCATCTTTTCTGCTGGGCATGCTACAAACACGGATCACATGCACTCACTGTTTTCTTTCAGGAGCTGGAGTGAAATACCAAAGGATAATTCAAAACATATTTGGATATGCTTGAGGTAGGAGAGCACAGGGCAGTATCTACACGGGGCCACAGAACCCACCCCTTGTCGACTCTGTGTTCTTTCTTACCTCCCCCACTTTTGACAGCTCCTGGAGCAGCTCCAGCACCATTGCATCAGCAGTACTGCCGGGACCCACTCCACATGCTGAGCAGTTTCTGGAGGAAAAAGCATTTCCTGACATCTGTTCTGAATTCACTGCTCTCCTCCTCCCCCACTTAGTTTCACTCCACGCTGCTCTCCAGCTCCCCCTCCATCACCACCTGTCCCCAGCTGACCAGGGCTCACCACTAAGGGCCCAGGATCTTCTTGAAGAACTGATGGCCCACACCTGTTCCAGTTAGTTATGTTCCTCCCCCTCCTCATTTCCTCTGTCTGCTCTTGACACAGGATTTTGCTCCCAGAAACATGGCATTGAGCCATCTGACCCCAACCCTGTAAACAACTTGTGCTTCACTTTCTTTCACATCCAAGTTTTTCCTTCTAGAACCGTAGGCTTGAATGTTGGCTAAACTAAAAGGACTTTTGCAGGACTGAACCCAAGACCAGGTGCTCATTGCCCTTTCCTCACTCCCTTTTAGGATGGAGCTGTTGCAATGCTCATGATTGGCTATTAAGAAGAATTTCTTCACTGAGAGAGTGGTTAGGCACTGGGATGGGCTGCCCAGGGAGGTGGTTGAGGTGGGGGTGTTCAGAAAACAAGCAGATGTAACTCTTGAGGCTATGGTCTAGTGGTTAGGGATATGTTGGGATGAAGGCTGGACTTGATGGTCCTAGGAGTCCTTTCCAACCATGGTGATTCTGATTTCAAGGCTGAATTTTGCCTGGTGCACTTTGATGAAGTTAGCAAGATAGGAAATGAGTTCCACAATGATTTCATTCCCAGCAGAAGTTTTCCCTCATGCTCAGCCTCACCTTGTGCTAGCTGGACAGCTACAAAGACCTTTATTCTGCATCAAAACTATATAAAAGATAATAAGACTACGAGACACAACAAGCTTATTCTGCTAACTAATTTGCCAGTAATTTTGCACATGCAAACACAGATGCAGTTTTAAGGAACTGAAGGGCATCGTGATCTTGATACTTCCTCCCTGCACTGCAGAGGCTTAAATCACCTGAATATCTCAGCAGAGTCCCCAAGGTTTTGTT
>NW_008581390.1:4257-6782 GCF_000691845.1 Merops nubicus
GACACCACCACATATGCCAAGCATGTAGCAGATTTTATTAAGCATAACTTTGGTTCTAAGTATTCCACCCTCATTCTCATAATACCTTTAGTTAAAAACAATTATACAAGAGCAAATACAAAAAATATTAAATTATGAAAACAAATCCATTAAGGCTCCCTTTTTATATTTATATATATTTATATATGTACACTCAAACAAGTGCAGATATTAACAGAAGGTTAAAGACACAAAAATGCTAAAAAATTTACTACTATACTATCAAAAGCAGAGTTTTAGAAAAGTACAAAGTGGTAAGTGAGCCATTTTCAAATCACTGAAGTATCTGCCAGAGTTCTTCAAAGCCCACATAGCCAAAGGGCAGACTGGGAATTGCTTACACTGCCTGGCAAGCAGTTCCTCACTTGAGTAGCCTCACAGGACACTTGTGGTGTGGCTAGCTGACCACCTTAAGGGTTGCCCAGTCTAGCCCAATCCTGACTTTAAAGACAAGCTTTTGCCTGTCAAAACGACATGAAGGTGGTTGGGATTCCTAGACTAAAGGGTCAGCAGAATTCAAAGATGTTCTAACACACACATTGATGTTATGTTCATTACTTCCAACTGAAAATGAAAACCTACTTCACACTATATGTACAAGGGAGTTTTCTGGCCTCCTGTGTTTCAGAAAGATAAACTCTGCCCTGGATCACAAGCTAACATGGAGAGAAAGCAGAAAGCCTTCAGCCTTAAAGGGCCCAATCCAACACACTGAAGCCAAAGAGAGGTTCTTGTTCCCCACTGACCCCAGTGCCATTTGCATTACACCAACCTCATTTCACTGGGCAGGCATGGTAGAATTGCCATGTTCACCAAGGGGAAATGGCCAAGAAGAAATGGTCTGCTCAAGCCAGAGGAGGGTACCCTCACCAACTTCTAGACATTTCCATACTGAGCAGAAGGTTAATCGTGGAGTGGAAACCAAGAGGCATGCAGTTTGGTAGGCTGGAAGCAGCTAAGATAAACCATGAGCATGCTGTGGAAGGCTCATCTATAGTGCTGTCTCAACAGCATGAAACTCAATCAGTGCAAGTGTTCGAAGAATGTGCTGCCAAAAAGGAAATCCTCTCCTTCCAGAAGAGGGAAAGGAGAGAGGAAAGAACCTGCAGCTCTCAGGGTGTCGCTTTGTTGAGAAAATACATGGAAGAGTCTTATGTTTGGCCTTTGTCTTTTGTACATCCATAATCTAAACAGTCTGGTAGACCATCTTCACATTTAATCTTCTAGACATGAGTCACACTGCAAGTCTAAATCAATGGCAATACATTTATCACAATTCAGTTTACTCTCAATCTGATTATGTCCTCATAAAAAATGCCTGGATCTTGACAAATTGAAGTCTGTATCTAGGAAACTCTTCTGATTGTGAGTTTTGTCCCAAGTGCAGTGCTGAAATGGTATTTAAAACATCCAATACTTACAGGAAATGCAAAAAGAACTAAATGAACCCAACAAACCCTCCCACCCCCCTTTACAATACAAACACACCACTGTTGGTATTAATAAAAAGTGTTCTCAAACAGTTATCTCCAATGCAATTACAAAGTACAAATTATTTTGTTTAGCATCCTAAGGCAAAGACTAGGATTAGATCCCCAGCAGATAGGGATGAGCATGGCTTCAGGGAGAGCCCAGACTGCTGACCAAGGAAGATGAGGGTTTCTCCCCTCAGTTTGAAGATAAGGTATCTGCACCCATTCACACCAGGTAAGAATCCAATTCTATAATCCTGCGTGAGAAATCTGTCCCCCTCTCATGCCAGGCTTTCCTGGGTCACTAGTAGTCATAAGCATGAGGGGTCAGATTCTGCCATACCTGTGCAAGCTGAGCAATGTTTTCTTTTTAATGGCAAGTCACAGAGGCAATTTGTGAAAAGGCAGAAGGTGACAGAAGTGGACCCCATGACTCAGTGGTAACACACCTCTCTTCCTTCCTGAGGAGAAAGGAAGGATGGGATAAAATTATTTATGCCTCACTTCAAGGAAAAAAAATTCCATTTCAGCAGATTCCAATGATCAGTTTGGTCTGGCTTAAACACTGCTCTGTTGCAGGAACTGCAACTACCTCCTGCAAGCAAAGAGCAGCAACTGATGGCAGATCAGATTCTTCATTTCAGTTCCAGCAAGTGAGTTTGAACACTACCAAGCAATGTGTTAACACTGTACTCAGATCAGCATGGAGAAGAAAGGCCACAACTAAGTAGGATTTCAAAACATGAGAAGTAGAAGACAGGTCATTTTGCAACGAGAGGTAAATTCACAGGTACAGAATGGTGTTTAGAGACAGAGATATACCAGCTTCTGGATTCTCCCTGGTGAGAGGATCATCAGATTTCTGCTCTTTCATAGCCCAAATTCTACATACCAAACAGGGAGAAATGGGCTTTAAGGCTGCTTAAGTTTTCACTGCTGGTGAATTTTAAGCATTTTCATCTTGCCCACACCTGCCTATACTAGTGGGCGTGGGCAGCAGGTATCAACACCACT
>NW_008581390.1:6813-20857 GCF_000691845.1 Merops nubicus
TCCCAGATTTGATACAAATTCCAACTAAACACAAATTACTGTGGGATATACACAGGCTGTAGGTCCAGACGGAAGAAATCTACCTGCACAGCAAAGCTTCATAAGATACCACAGCAGGATTTTTATTCCGTTTTAAAGCAAAATATAATCTGTGTATCTCCACTAAACTAGGATCACAAGAGAGAAAGCAGTGCAACACTGAAGGAGTTCCTCTAGTATCCCTGGTTAGAACCTCTGAGGAAGGAGGTCAGGCTGGTCCGTGCCACTGAGCTGACAAACCCACTCCTTATCCATCGACCTCAGGACTGCATTTGGCAAGTCACTCTGTTTGTGGTGCTCTCTTTTTAATCCACACGTCCCAGGAATCAAAAATCTCATCTTCAGAAAGTGTCAGCTGCACGCTGTCTTGAGGGGCAAATCTGAGACAGCTTGCAAAAGCCTCTCTCTGCAGGAAAGCTGGAAGTCTTAGCAGGTGCTGCCTCTAGGAGTCTGGTGCTTCTGCTGCTTCCTGGACCGTCCTCCTCAAGTTGCCCTTGACTTTGACAAATTCAGGTGCATTTTCCTGCTCCTCCTGTATCTTCTGCTGCTCCAGTTCCAGCTTAAAAGGAAATCACATGTGAAAAAAAAAAGTATATCAATCAGATCATCAAGATACAAGACAAAAAACTAAAGGTTTCAGTAATTGCCCATGCAAAACTCTTTAAACTGCTTCCCTTCTTTCTCTCATGGAAAAGTTAAAGTTCCATTTCTGTGGGAGTATCTGTTCTCATAAATGATAAATCTATTCAAATCCTTGGTTCTAGCTTGCTCCACGCTTCCACCTTTGCCACATGGACAAAAACTCTGCAAGCCCAATACGAGAACAAGCTGAAGCATTTTTAAAGAAATTCTCCAACATCTTTGTTAAAGAAACAACAATAATTATCTTCTCTGGCTTTCACAGCAGGACACGGACCCATGTGCCTTGTGGGAGAAGACATATCAACAGCTACTACAGAGCACACTTGCAGAATTTATTTCTGAGTGTCTAGGTATGGATTTCTATATTTAATTTGAACCTTTTTTGGTGTCTATGTTTTGTCTAACACAAAAAGCAGCAACATAAAAAAAAAATCTTCCTTGGGCCTTAGTTGTTTATTTCTGAGACACCACACACTGCCATTTTTAACCCAGTTGGAGCTCCTGCCAGTGCAGACACTTGAAATTACCATGTCAGGTTGGACACTCTGCTCTCAGGGGCAAGGCTATACAATACCTGTAGGAACACAGCGAGGAACACCTCAGTGAAGGCAGATCAGTTGGCAGAAAGGAAGAAAAAGACCTTTAGAAAACTAACAAAAGCTCCTGAAAGGGGCTTTTTTTTTTTCTTTTCCCAAAGAGACCAAGGTCTCCCTGATTAATGGGGACAACATACAGCTCACCTAAATAATCTCTCCTTTGTCTCTGGCTCACTGGCAAGGGACGTGCCTAGTTACAATAAATCACAACAACGTTCCTCCATGAGCCATGTTGTCAATTAATGCCATTCCTGTGATGTTTACAGTCCCAACAGTGTCTGCAATGAGCACTTTTCCTCTTCTAAGAGAATATTCTATTCTATGTATGTCCTTGGATGGCTCAGTTTCAAATCAAATCTTCCCACAAGCTGAACCATTTGAAGCTGGGCCTTCAGGAGCAGAAAGGAAAATTGGCAGGATGATACCCTTAAAAATACAATAGCTTTCTCCCTCCAAAAATATTTCTAAGCCTAATTTAAGAAAAATTATAATAAAACACCCAAAACTCCTTTTCAACAGGACAATTGTTTTAAAGCATTCAAGCTTAAATAAACTAAATGCTTGATGCACAGTGACCTCTTTGATGAGGTGTTCCACTGTAGGGATACCTCCTCACAGGTACACAAAGTGCCTTAAGAGGCACAGGGAAGCAAACAGAGATAATTAATTCACCACAGTTTCAATGGTTAAATAAGGTCAGTGCTCCACACACGTTCCTGCTGTCTGCTGCAGGATTCACTCCACCAAAGGCAGACACCATGTGCAGTTCCTCTACAGTGTAAATGACAACAAGGAGGTAATTGTAGAACACGATTTGACTCATCCTAAAAAACATGTCTGCATTTGATCAGAGGAAACGTGCCAAAAAATCAGCTGCTGCTTCTTCCTCTCTACAAACAGACTCTCAGGTGAGTAGCTTGTAGGTGTGTAGAGGCAGGGTTATTGCCTGTCCTACCTGCTCCAGTTTCTGCTGCCGTTTCAGTAGCTCTATTTCCAGGTCTGATTTCTTCTTTTGTGCTTCCTCCTCTTTTTGTTGTTTAATAACTTGATCCCGTTTCCTTTTCTCCATCACCTTCTGCAGCTCTGGTTTGTTCTGAGGTGCAAGACCCCTTCAAATTAAATGGGAGGAGGTGGGGTGGGGAGTGGAACAGGGAATAAAGAGATTTGTTTTAATTAGCAAAAACTGGCACAGAATTGTAGGCGAGTTTTCTACAGTCAAGTCGTTACTTATTCAGGTACATCAGAACACAATTTATTAAAAGGAAAGAAACATGCCATACAAATAATTTATTAAAAGGAAAGAAACATGCCTTTTTTTTTTTTTGGTTAGAAACCATTTGCTTGGTTTCTAACCAAAACCATAAACTAGAATTTAAGCCATGTTTTTACTGAGGATATGCATTTAACATACATGTTAGTATTTCTCCTGGGTAATTCACTGTTTTTACTTTCATCTTTGGCCTTCCCTCTATTCTCTCAATTCCAGAAGAATGGATTAAAAAAAAAAAAAAAAAAATCTCTAGCAGAGCTGGAGAAAAATTTTGGACAAAAAGACTTCCCTTGCTGGCCAGAAATTTGGAAAGAATGTGTTCAGACAGTCTTATGCAGGGCACTATCCCCACAGAAGTTTGCATGGGAAGAGCTAAAAAGTGGTTTCCCTCTGGATTTTGTCACATTGCTCCTGGAAATCATGGATTCTGTCCTTCCCTGAAAATCTGAGAGCTTTAGTCATGCCTGGCTGTGAAGCAATTTCCAGGGAGAGCTCCCAGGCTGAACTCCCAGGCCACACTGAAAATCACAAAGAGGCTAAGACAACATTTGGAATAGAAAAAGTTGCAGTCACCTTGGAGACCAGACAAAGGCTAAAGGATTCTCCCTCTCCCGTGACTTTAGCTACTACATCCACTGAATGTTTCAAGTCTTTGCAGCACAAATTGCTTTCCAAGCCAACTACTCTAAAATGAGAAAGCTCACTCTTTGGGAAGATGCATGACTTTATTTATACAGACACACACACACACATGCACACCCACTCCTACTTATTTTTGTGACTTCAGCTATTTCTTTTCTCTCTGTTATGCTATAATGTTTTCAAAATGTGTTATGATAAGATTCAAAGCTTTCTCCATTATTCAGATATTAGCATCACTTAAGTCAGAGCAGAAGCATCCAAAATTTGTCTGTTATTGTCATCTTCCCTGTAAAGACTATTATATGAAAATATCCAGCATTAAGTTCAACATCAACCATTTTTTATTGCAACTTGAAGAAATTCTGTGATCTGAATAAGGTTTTGGAAAGCATATTTTTACCCTTCTCTACGTGCTATGTATCTGTGGTTGCCTAATTCTTCCATAACATGCATATCTGACAGAACGTCCAATAATAATTAAAATACCATTTCGTGGCGACATCTCTGAATGGCTCTATAGATTATGCAGCTCTATCCCTGTACATACTCTGACAGCAAAATCAAATATTTAGCAACACCCTACTTCTCATAATAGATCTCATCACCTGGATGCAACAGAAGCTACAAGATTCTGTTCATATTTTATGTTTTCATGCTACTTTAATTACATTTTAACACACAAAACTTAGGCAGAAAAAAAGTTGGAGTGATTTTTTTTAACTACTACTAGTGGAGCAGTGAGAGCTGAATCCAGGGAAACTTCCATGTAAGCAGTTAGCAAGCAAGGCAGCCACGAACCAGAGGCAAGCTGCTAAGTAACATTACTCATTCCTACTTTTTTCAGGTAAGGGTGCACCTTAACAAAGCAGAGGCACAAGATGATCTGGATGTGCTGCAGCTCTAGTACAGGGGACCTGCTGAAGAGACAAGTAAATACAACCCCTCTGTCTGCCCAAGTGGGGCTGGTACGGGGATCTGTAAGGGAACAACTGTAACACCAATCCGAGTGCCACTCTGACATATAAAAAGGAAAAGCAACAAACAGGTGGCTCCTGGATTAACTGGGAGTCTTCCATCACCTCCCAGTGATTGTTCTGGTCAAATGAAAAATCCTAAAGCTTTGATATGGAGTAAGCAAAGTGTGCTATGACACACTTAGAGGGGTTAGAGAGTTAAAACCCCTGGAAGGGACAGGAGCTATACTCTGCAGACCTGTGGCTGACTCCTAAGAAAGTAAAATAGTTTAGCATAAGTGAGGAATGCCTTGAGGTGCCACTACCTGGATCATTTTTTGCCCCAAACAAGTACCATTTCTGCAATAACTCCATTGTTTCAAGTCTCAGCAGACACTGCTCACAGTAGGCCTGGAGAATGACCGGACCAGCACTGGCTACTATCTTCTGAGATCCAGAAATGCCTGTTCAGAGCTGGTTGGTCAAAAAGCTGTTGGTGCCCACACTGAGTCTTCACAATAAGATAAGGTGCACGTTAAGCAGACTTCTACAAAAGCACTAAAAATCCTCCATATATATGACAGTTTGCAGGGACAAAGCAGAGCACACCGCTAATGCCTGCATTACCAAAAAGCCTCATATCAGGGCTAGTACAATGCCATGAAGCAAAGAAGAGTAACTCTCTTCCCAAAAATACCAGTTTTTCTGCTGGTGAAATCCCTCCAAGTATTTCATTTCTGCACCAATAAATACAGATGGAAAATTAGCAGCTGCAGCTAATCGAAATGACAATAAGAGCAGAGCGGGTGCTGAGGGCTCCACAACTCCTCTGTCTAATAGGATATTCTCCTGGAAGAAAAGAACTCCATACTATTTAAAAGTGCTTTATGCTTTCAGAAACTTAAAAGAAAAAAAAAAATAGCCTTAATTTATTGCAGCCTCCACATCCTTTAGAATAAGATCCTAAGTCGGGAAACTTCAACTATCTTTCATTCAATGACTATAAACTTCTTGGTGCTAGGAATTGACTTTGATGTTTAATCCCATTAACAAAAAATAGGACAAACACCTATTTAGGCCAGTTTCTTCTGATACAGTTGGCATTCTGTAAAACATTTCTACTTCTTCGTCACTAAAGAAATGCTGTATTGTGTGTGCAATTCACTGAGAATTAAGTATCTAAGCCTAGCATTTGTGAGGATTTTGCTATTTCATATAGAAAAGACCCTTCTCCCCTCAAAATGCTGCCCTGCCAGAGGGGAAAAACAAGAGAAATGTTCATAATGTGACTCTCCCTGACAAAAAGACATATGCACCTGGGGATTTGACTAGTCAAAGCTTCCTCCTCTCCTTTATCCAGGTCCTGGGTCTCAAAAATCCTGAATGGCTGCTACCTGGAACTTTGTTCTCAAACACACTCTGAAGTCCTGTTCCTCTGTTTCTGTTTTGTGAATCTCCACACTCTTGCCTTTGCAAACTCTACTTTGGGTGGCTTCAATGCACCAAGTCACCGTTTTATATTATAGCTAGTTTCTGTTTGTTTAAATGGATGAACATCAACAGGCTTGGTGGCTTTTCCTCCACTGTGTGCTCTGGTGGCTATTTTTTTAATATGTTTTCTAACTGAGTCCTCCACTGCTGAGAAGATTTAATAATAGGCTCTCAGCTCCTTTTGGGCCAAGCACCTGTGTCTCTGAAGCTGATGAAATCAAGTTCCAGTTATATACATCTTTAAAATCAATATACAGAACAAGAGCTGTGCATCCCATCCCAGAAGTGAGGAGCAGCATTTGCATAACATACAAAGAAACACTTGGGCAGCAGCAGAGCAGGCACCAGACTATCACTCTGCATTGCAAGAAAGATCAAGTCAGTAGAGAACTGTTTTATGTGGAATAAAATATACTATTTCTTTGATTTAAAAGTGGCCTCATAAACTCAGTGCACCGGGAATGGTGAAAACCCACAAATATTATCATACTACTGGTAACAGTAAAATATTATCAAATACTTAATAAAGTTAAGAGTTCAAGATAAATTACAGTGCCCAGGTAACCAGTGTGAAATGTGATAGGAGAGAACTGCACTGCTTCTTCTTGAAACTGACCCTTTGAGAGTATTCACAAAACCCAAAGGAGAAGTCTTTTACAGCAAGCTTTTGCAGAGACACTGAAATTCAAACAGAAATAAATGCCCCAGCTTAGAATCTGTCTTTTCATCTATGAGTTCTGAATCAACACAAAGTGTCTGCTGGGTTTTGGGTAAAATGTCATTTTGATGAAACCAAAACTCAAGCTGTGGTTTGGGCTGGGAGGGTGGCACAAGTGATTTTTAGACTCTTACCTTTTCTGATTCATAAGCAGCTCTCTGTGGAGATCTTGATGATTCCGGGATGACTTCACAGGATTAATTAACTTCTGAGGTCTAATTAATTCAGGATTGTCATCATCTATGTAGTCTGGTTCAGCCATAATCTTTCTTGGAATGGGGTAGGGATCTTTGGGTTCAGTGTCCTTATTCACAGTATCTGTAAAACAGGGGGAAAGCTGCAGTAAATCTACACTGAAAGACCTTTTAAAGATGTACTAGAACATAAAGGCAACATATTACATTGGTCACCATGATGCTTCTCCTACATTTATTTTGTCCGTAGTAAGTAAAGGCTCTCAGAGCAAACATCAGTAGCACCCTTTTAAATAGACAGTAATTTCACAACAATGTCATCTCCAACTGCCTTCATCCATTGACTTGGAGACACAGATTCCCCCCATTTTAAGAAGAGCTAGGCAAATAATTTAGGTTAAGCATGTCAAGAGCCCTATTGATTTTAATAAGCCTACTCAGATGAAGAATTTGTAGATCAGCAATATTGAGACTCTAAAGACATTTTAAATACTGACTATATTGAATACTACCAATGTGTACCAAAATGACACACAGTCTCATTTTCTCATTTCCAGCTATGGGGAAAACACCTGCTGAGATGGGGGACACACTTTTGAGTGGAAAGGTAGAGAGGAGAAAAATTTGGGTGAGGTTGTTTCACCCGGTGAGAATCCACAGAAATGCACGGAGCTGAAGGCAACGGAGTCTTGATGATTTCTATCTTCTTGAAATGTGGCATTTTCCTGTCCTGCTATAGAAAACGTATCTATACACCAAATCACAACACTTTTAATCAACAGCTGACAAGCAAACTACAGTTTTCAAACAATTCACATGTGACCATTCATGCCCCCTTCCATTTAAAAGCCCCAGTCACAAAAAGTTCAGCATCTAAACCAAAGCACATTTGGAGCAATTCTGCCTCTGTTTGCTGTCGTGGAAACCTGCATGCAGAATCTGTAATTATCAGTTTGATCAAACACTGGCTCCTCAAACAGACCCCCCCAAAAATAAGCTCGTAGCACGTGGGTTTACAGAGATGAATCAATGGGACACGAAAGAAAAGGCGAGAGCCCTTCTCCAGCCTGACTGGCAGGAGAGCTGAGTGCTGCACGCTGCAGAGGGTGGGCTGCGAGACAGAGCGTGGGGCCACTGGGACTGGCTGTGATTTTCACTGAGGCAAAACAACAGCACCAAGTCTTCAGTGGATGCACGGAAGCCACGCTGGATGTGAATGTGTCCAGTGGACCTGGCACAGCTCTTTCAGCTTCTTCCTTTGAGGATGACAGGAGTTGTGTTTTACTGGTGTGAGATCTCACACACCAAGTTCCCGTGGAAGGAATCCAACGAGGAACAGCTTAAGCAGCATGAGCTGCTCTCAGGGTGGCCCCTGCATTAGTTTTCAAGGCAAGTTTATATGTAGCATTTTTGAACTCTGTGGGGGTGCTGGTTCTTACAGGGACCTCTGAAACTAATATAAAAATTACCCACAGCTCACAACTGTGTAAGCATATGTCTGTACAAGACATAACCCCTTACAGACATTGATCATGGAACAAAAATACTTGTCCTTCTTGCTTCAGTCCAGCAACCAGCTATCACCACACGTGCCCAATATACCAGTACCATTGCAAAACTGAGGTCAGAAGAAACTGGAAAGACTTCCAATCCAACCTCCTGCTGAGAAGAGGAACAGCTATGAGATCAGCCCAGGTTGCTCAGGACTTCACCCAGTGAGGTCCTGAAGTCCTCCAAGGCTGCACAGCCTCTGTGGGCAACCCTGCTCACCTGTCTTCATGGTGAAGTTTTTCCTTACACCCATATGAACCTCTTGGTTCAGCTCACACCTGTTGCCTCTCACACTCCAGCCATGCACCACAGTGAAGAGACTGGCTCTGTCTCCTTGGTAAGTCCCTCCCAGACACAGGGGGCTGCTGGAGGGCCCCCCAACCACCCTTTGCTCAGGGCTGAGCCAGCCCAGGTCCCTCAGCCTCTGCCACAGCTCCTGAGCCCCAGCCCATCTTGGTGGCCCTTTGCTGAAATCTCAAATCCTTTGCTGTTTAATTTCATGCCATACGAAAAACCCCAAACCCCCTCAAAACCTGAACTTCTCAACACACTGCTAAGAAAAAGCGTGTGGCAATCTCTCTACCACAGACAATGAATAAAGCAGATACAGTTCTTTTCTCTTTTTAAATAAAACAATTTGTACTTCCTTTGTGTTCATGTCAGGCTCATCACACCTAAACCAACTCGAATGTTACATATCCAACCCCCACCCAGAACAAACCTTCTCTGTAAATATTGTTTTTCTCTACCTCTCCACCAGTTCTGTCACATTGATGGGGTTGTGAGTTTTCTGGAAGGCATTTATCATTGACAGCTCTCTGTTACAGTAAACCTGAAAATAACCTGCTGCTTCTTCAAGACAAGTCTGTTTGTTTAGGTGAAGAGGAAAAACACAGAATTACCCTACAACTGTCATAAACAATGAATTATTTTTTAACACAAGCCCCTGGAAAACAATTTGATTCAAACATTTCTCAGAAAGTTTGATGTAATATTTTGTAGTGTGTATGTTTGCTTTTGGCAAGCTCTTAAAATGAAGTCTATTTATTCTTCTTTCTTCTGTCCCATTCTCTATTTTTTAAAAAAACATGTATTCAACTCAGGGGTCAGGAATGGTGGTTTCCTAATGTAACAGGAACTCTGCTAGCAGCAAACTTGAATGAATGAAATTCCCTTGGGAACTGACACGTTTTTGGTCTGTAGTTAAGCTGCAAATGATTCCAGCTAGGATTTCCAAACAGAGCCAGCCAAACAGGGCACCCAGTTCCCACTCAGTGAATCCTCTCACACCCTTTGCAAGCCTCAGTCTGGCTGAAGGCCACCAGCCCAGTCCTGTGGAGTCACTGTGTAGTGTTATGAACAAGCAATACAGCTAAATCAATGTGATTTCTCCCCACACCCTTTCAAAGCAAACATTGACAAAGGCACAGGGAAGTTTCATGTAAAAAGGAAACTGAGGCACAAAGGATTCACCACGCCAATGGCAGACAGGACCAGAGCTGGCACTGGAGCTCCAGAACTTCAGTCTGCGATTCAGGCACACACCAATAAAACAGTCAAGCTTGATGATGCAAACCCTTAAAAGTCTTTTAAAAAAGCTTAATCAATGTTCAAGCACTGACAATAAAAAAGTAATAACTACACAAGTCTCGGCTGCTCATCACCACAAAAATCATAACCCATAAAGCTGCTCTGAGATCAGCACTCGGTGCAACAGTGGGACATGAATAATCAGATAATCACTTAGCAGGAACACGCTGCCATAAGAGCATTCAAGAGGCTCCTTTGAACCATCTGCTGCTACCTGATCAACTGAGAGTGCACAATCCGTTTGTGTTTCCCCGTTACCTTGCTCCAAAACAAAGGAAAGAGATTTGGATTCAGGGCATGCTTTAGCTGAGCTTGGCTCAGGTTTAACATCCATTAATTTGGCAGGTGCTTCCCCAGTGCCATTTGCTGAATTAGCTGTTGCTGCACAAGCAGCACAAAAGCATTTAGCTACTCTACCTTGTCCTGCCTGAGTAACTCCCACAGACTTTGTCCAGGACTTCTTACCTAGGTGTGGATTTTCATGGAGAAGGAATAAACTGGGGGTCCTGCATGGCAGAGGAATTTTAACTCCTCAAATAAAACTGCAAAGCAATTTCAGCATCCCACTAGACAAAGAAGATGCCTCTGTATAAAACTGACTTCAAGTATCCTCCCAGAGAGAAGTTTAATGTTTTTGCATACAAAGATGCTCTTAGAGCAACCAAGAAGAACCACACTGGTACCTCAGCCTTGGAGTGACAAGACCAAGCAGTCACATACTTGCAATTCTCCCTGAATTTAATCTCCTTGGAGCACAAGTAAATTCAGGGAGAATGGAAGAGACCCTTAAAGGTGACCATGCTGAATAGACACAATGGAACTGGCGTGTGCCAGCAGCACACAAGTTACACTTGGTGGAACATCCCCAGCAGGCACATTTCCTTTCAATATTATTTGGTTTTTATTCTATCTAGAGAGGGGTGTTTTTTTCAGCAAAAGTCCCTTAATGGTTGTAACAGTGGAAACATGCATACAAAGAGAGCAGCCACTAAACACAGCCAGCCACTGGTGTTTTTAACAGATTCAAAATAGATCTTAACAACACGGGGTTAAGGATTCAGCAGCTGCCAGAGCTTTTCCTACAACAGGGCTCCCACGGCTTCCACAAGAGAGGGAACTTCATGCCAAAAACCCCTTCATGTTTATATGGCATTCAGGGAATTGCATTTATTTTCTATCTGGTGTTCCTCATACCAGAAATCACCCTCTACATATGGAATCTGAATATAAAAATTCCTGTGAGACACCACATATTTATATTATTATGCATATATATATGGCATTTTCACCCTTCCAATGATTCCCACAATTATTTCCAGCTGTGGAAGCAGAGGTAGAGCTGAGGCCCCTTAAAAAGGAGATAAATAAATGCCTAAAAATACCAATGAACATCAAAATAATAGACTAGTCTGGGATCCAAAAGCTACATTAAGGCTAAATTCACATAATTTCCTTTTTGTCTTAATAAATTCTTGAATTAGTATCTTCCACAGAAGCATTAGCTCAAAAACTGAATACCTCCTGAAGATTTTACTCTCGAAAAGCTCCAACATCTGTTCTGAGCTGTACTGCAAGCCATGAAATGCTGAGTTTTAAGACTTATATTTTTAGCTCTTTAAACTATCGCGTAGACTTGTGGCTTGCTACAAGTAACCCAAAGGCACTCTTTGAGAAGAAATATGGTTTTACTCTCCCCCTTCCGATTTCAAGAGGAACTGGAATAAAAATTCTTCAACATGTCTCTGCTTAGACGTTACACAACCAGCACTGCCCTGTATCAGCCAGCTCAGCTGGGAAGCAAAAGAGCTACTTAAATGCAGAGCAGGTTTTCCAGGCACCACCTCAAAGCTCACCACCACTGCTGTTTTGATCTATATGCTCTCGGTGCAGTAACAGGCAGTTAACTAGAGAGATTTACTCGATTAATCCTTGATTACAGATATAATTAATAACTTCCCAGTGTTCAACCTTTCATTCAAATAAGAGTTCCTGAAAACAGAATACAAAATACTCTTCTCTCAGCCAAGATGCTCAAGCCAGCCACCATCCAAGGAGTTTGGCTCTTATTCGTATTGTCTTTGACAGCTGAAAGGGATGATGGTGTTTGAGGCATGGCAAAACACAGCCAGGCTGCCTGCAGAGAGAAAGACCAGGGAGGTCCTGGCAGCTGCAATTCCTCCCAGCCCCTCATGTTTTCTTCAAAAAGGTTGCCAGCTACAAGAGTTTTGCTTCTAGAGAAGAGGAAAGTGTCTTCACCTGCCTCAGAATCAAATGTGTCTAGGGCAGCATGTACCTACTGTGCCACAGAGATTGCTTAGCAAGTGCCAATCTGCTACCAGATGACTCCCTACATCACTGTTCTTTAAACAAAATTATACCATCAGACTTTGAAACACTTTGGCAGGCATCTGGCTTTTGTTTATGGCTCCAGCCTTAACTTACAGATCTTAGGCAGGTAATTTCTTCCCTATGCGCCCCAGCTCACACACAAGAGAAGAGCACCTTAGAAACCACCACAAGCCTCTGCAAGGCCAGTCTTGCTGCTTCTTGCCATGCATTTAAAAATCTTCAGATCCCAACAGACAAAATGAAATAGCAAGACTGAAAAACTTGTGTCCATATTATGCCAGAACACTCACAGCACCTTCCTCCCACTGGGCATCGTCAGTATAACAGTTTCATTAGCTGCATGGCTGACAAAACAGAGCATGTAGACTTCTCTCAGGAACAAAGGTGCCACTCACCTGATCAGGGCAGCCCAAAGTGATCTTGGTGATGTCAAGGATGGGAAAAGAAGCAGGGTTTGCTGGCTACTGACGCTGTTCCTGTTGTTACTTCAGAGAATGAAATGAACTAAACCACTCCAGATCTCAAGAAAATCCAGTTAACACTCATTTTCTTCCCTTAAGTGTTGCTGAGAGTGCAGTGTCAACAAAGCACAGATAAAATATCCACTAGATGAGAAACCAGAAGAAAGAGGGTCACTTTAAAGAGGTTTGCATTGCCACCTAAAGGGAGACGATGCAACATCTGGGGCAGTGCTCCACAATGTTATGATACTCTAAAATACAAAATGCTGCTTATAGCTCTCATTCAATCTAAACACCACCGGGCAGTCTCTGTTCCTGTGCTCTTAAGTTCAGTCAGGTTTTGGGTGCTAAGGGAAGAGCCTAGATCCCTCCAGAGTCTGAGGGCTAAAAAGCAACGCTGGTTGAGGACAAAGCAGATGGTTCTTCTTGGTCTCTAGTCTGCTTGGAAAAGAGATGCTGAAAGACACTTTAAGAATAGCTTCCACTAAAATCACCAAGGCCCAATGAACAGGAGTTTGTACTAGTTCAAAAGAATCTTCCCTGACCCTGAAAGATCTGCACTCTTCTTCCCTAAACCCCAGTCTGTGCTCATCCCACTGCAACACCAACGTCCCAACCTGAGACTAATGGCAGATAAAGCAGACTATGCATCTTGAATCATTTCTCTTCCCAAAAAGTCCTGCATGTTTACTAAGAACTTTATATTCTCCATACTCATTTTGCTCAGTTCCTTGTGATTACTAAAATCCCTAGACAGGGTTGGGGATACAGAAAGCTGTTCTGGTGGCAAGGAGAAGACTCAGTGTTTTGGAAACTCCTCATCAAAAAGGCCCTTAGTAACTACAGTGCTTTCCTCCTGTAGAACAACAGCATGTCATGCACACCTCCCCTCCCCTCCATGCCATCTAATGTTATTCATTTGAAAGGAATAAATCACGACTCCCAAAGGCAGGGAACTGAATATAGATCAGGCTTTCACCAACACACTACACAGGTAATTATTACACTGCAGTAAATGGGACTTTTAAGAAAAGGATCACTGAAATTATGCCTCCTAGGAAATACACTTCACAGCACAGTTTGCAACTAGACTAATCCCAAAAGGTAACCAGCAATTTATTTATACATGGGTCAACAGTTAACCATATGTGATTCTGAAATTACGCATTTTTAAAGCAATTTTAAGATTAGAAAAGCAAGTAAGATCAATTTATATGCCCTGCAGCTACAGTGCACCATAAGTGTTCAAGACCAGTCAGTTTGGACCACTAAATTAAAAGCCAGGGCAGGTCTGGTTGAATCACATTTAGCTCCATTAAAATACAGGGTCTCAAATGAAAACCTAGCCTTGCTTCAACATCAGAAGTCCAAAGAGTCAGTGGACAGTTTCTTCAGGGCTTCACTGCTGCAAATGTTAACAACTATCAAACAGTGTCACCCAGTGGTAAAGGACTTCCTGCAGCCAGGAACGGAGCAGGAGCTGTTGGGGGTGGGGGAGAAGGGGGAAGACTGCCCCAACCCCATCTATATGTACAAAACTGCTGAACC
>NW_008581390.1:20888-62727 GCF_000691845.1 Merops nubicus
GCAGCCTAAATCCCACACCATTTTAGCATTAAGTCTTACCTCTAAGTCATTCTGTTTCTGAAAACATCAGCATGAGAGAACAGTAGTTCTTCAAATAGGAAAGGTTGAATACTAGAAGTGCGTATTTCTGAGGGAGAGGAGGAAATCCAGGGCAGAGAGCATCCTCTTATTAATTGGGAGAGTGGAAATACTTCAACATCTGACCTCAGAGGCTTAAAAGAAGACTGGTGAATCTTGAATGCTCTTAAGATCTAGTTCACAAGATTTCAACAAGATTCTTCCAGGGAAGAAAGAAACATGTTTATGGGGGTTGTTTCTGCATTTGTTCTGTATTTTCTTCACAAAAACTAGTAAGCAAGATGAGAGAGTAATGTGTGACCCAGTGCGGCCAAGCAAGGTCCAGGAACAAAAGAGTGATCATACTCCTGAAACGGAAATCCTCTTCTGGATGCAATGATGATGATGATGGAAGGTCCTAGCAAATATTCAACACGGCAGCAGTCTATGCCAGATGTAAGCCATAAAAGGTAAAATAGCCTTTGATATACATAACAAGGTTTTGGAGCAAAAGAGGCAGGTTACTTGGCACTCATGTAAACATGACTGGCACAGAAAACAGTGTTCTTATTTGTAAAGGAAATAAGCAGTTAAAAAGTAAATGGAAGAGCATCATCTATGAACTGAAGAACATGCCCTGTGTTGAGGAAGTTCTAAGAGTTCTGCTCATTTGATTTTTAAAAATTGAAGATTAAGATCAGCCTGATGTTCCTATAAGCAACGAGCCTAACACTAGTTTGAGAAATTTCAATGACTGGGAACTGGGTCTAGAAAACAAATTCCTAAAATAAGGCACTCAGTTAAAAAGTGAGGGGAATAAAATGCCAGATTTAGTAAAACACTTGTGTTCAACTGCATGGAGAGAGCAAATTACAGGATCATAATTATCCCTTCTAGTTTTACAAATGTACAAATCTATGAAAGCAATTAATAAGTGTTTGTAAGGGGGTCAGAAGATTAAAATCTCTGCATTAATCAGGCAGTTATGCATTCAGGAGCTACAGCTGCAAAAATGAGACCAAGTGAGCGAAGGATTTGATGTGCTGCCTAAGTTACACCAGCAGTGCTGTAAATCCCTGAGTCTCGCCAAAGGGAGCGTAGTGGGGCTGGTGAACCTCCAGATGTTGCTTCGTGCCATGTGCCGTTCCTCAGGGCACAGCAGGATCCTGCCTGGAGTTATGGCACAGCAGGATCTGCTGGGCTGGCACGCCTTGCCTTGCCCCCCCTCCAGGCCGGCTGTTCCTGAACCACAACTTGAAAGGAACTGTACCACCCATCAGAGAAGCCCATTTTGAATCGATTTAAAAACACCGACGTAATGCAAACCACACAGTTTCCTGCTGCTTGCCAGCTTCCTAAACATATTCGTAGGTAGTTATGTAAAAGTTAAGTACTTCTTCAGATCAGGCAGATATGTATCAATTACCTGCCAACTCAACAACTCAAGTTCCCTTCATCTGCTAGGAAGAAACCCTTCATAGGAATGGGGGAAGACAAAAAAAATCTCCACTAGTGAAGACTGCTTTTTTCTTCTCTCTTTGGTGGCACACAGCTCAGAGTGAGCATTCACCTTCTGTCTTCCTTTCTTGACATAAGGAATATCTTTTCTTGGAAGCTGACAAAATGAAACAAACCAAAAAATCATTTTCTTAAATCTATTGCTACTCCAAGCTAACACACTCCCAGTTTACTCACAGGAAAGAAATAAAAACTTCACCTCAAGGAGTTAGTCTTGGCTCAGGCAACTACATCCACATTCCAGCCTGCACTATGTCCACAGAGACACCCTTCCTTGCCCAGACCTGTTCTATCCACACTCAGCTGGCAGGGATGCATTTTAGGTATGTGTCTCCTCACTGCAACTCAGTCAAAAAGGACACCACTACAAAGGCAAGGAAGAAAGACCTGGAGGAAAAGCCAAAACTAAAGAGACCAGTAAAACTGATGACCTGATCTTCCAAAAGTGAAGTGGAGCAAAAAATTAAAGAGAAGGCTGTTCCACACCCTACTCGTGACCTTAGCCAAAGGCATGATGCCCTAATGGGCTTAAAAGGAATGAAGGGGGTGTAAAAATGTGTGTCAGCCAGAAGAAGCCTCCCAAAAACGTATGCTACAGGAGGCAGGGCATACACCACATGGGCTTAGGACAGCCAGACATCATACACGTGAAGCTAATAAACTGCAACAGTGATCAACAAAAGCCCTGCAAAGAACACGACCTGCCACAGCCCATTTAGCGGAACATCATCTTCCTCACATTTGGAAGAAATGAGAGTTCTGAAAAACAGACATTTAGAGAAAACAAAAAACTGAAAAAACTGTTTGATGCCGGGTCACATCTGTCAAAGCTGGTGACTTCTTAACATGCTCTTTATGAGTGGCTACAATCAGCAGCTTCTTCTGCAGCCTCATCAATCAGGAAGCTCTGACACCAGAGCAGGGCCAAGTATCAGTCAGTACGCTGCACATGAAAGGGTCACAGAGCCTGCCCTGCTCCTCAGACAGGAGGGTGGTGTTTGCTGAAGAAACATCCCTCCATCTGAGCAGTGTACCGGTGTGCTGATCACACACCCACTTCCCTTTGGCCTTTTGGCCTCCCTGGAATGAAGAGCCCAGAATGTCAGCACCTAAAACAAAAGCAGTCACACAAGCTTAGCATGTACATGGATTTTAGCTTATACTCTGGCAGAAGAACGTACACTGTGTATGGTGACACAGAACTGTTTCTAGAATGTTTTTTGCTTATTCTTTTTTTTTTTTCTCTTTGTTTTCATAGAAAGGCTTGAAGAGACTCAGAAAGGGATAAGCAGACCACCACTCCCGAATCCCTCCAGAAAGGAACTGCTCAACAAATTCCAAGTAGTTAACAAAGAAAAGTAAGAAACTAGAGGGATGACCCCAGTCTCTCCACAAAGGGATTGTTTGTTGAGCTTGTGAGGTGGTGGCAGGAAAGGAATTTCCTACAATTGTTACCTTTCTGTTTGACAGACCACCTGGAGGAAAGTCTCAGACTGTTCTTCCTCAGCAGTGCTCATGAAGGAGGCCAGCCATGCCACCAGTAGTAGGACTACTCAGCTCATCTCTCCAGGGGTTTTAGAACGATGGCTCACTTGCTTTATGTGCTACAGAAGGGAAATTGAACTGGACTTAAACTTGAACTGGAAGAACTCTTGAGTACATAAGTTGAACAAGCATAGAAAATACCTTAGTAGTCCTAAAAGGCACTACAGGGATCTCCATCAGACTGCTAAAGCAAAACACCTGCATCCCAAAAAGTCATACACCATTCACAATGATCTCAAAAAGGAAAATAAATGTGTGTGTTCTTGCCTCTTCATGCTCAATAATAAAGAAAAACTTCAAAGACAAAAAGGCTGCACAATTAGATTCACACAGAGCCAGGAAAGGGGCTGAAAGTCTTTGTCGTACGATGCCTGCAGCTGAGGAACAAAAGCAACGTCAGGCCACAGCTTGGCTGGTCCTAGCTGAGGTTCATGACAGCAGCCTACAGAGCTCCCAGAGAAGTGAATGCCACTCGTCATTCACGTAGGGACAACCAGACAGCCACGTCTCTGAAAGAGGGTGCTGCCAGCCTGAGGAGAAAAGGGTTTGAAAAAAGCCTTCTTGCCAGCCTTGGAGCCCTCCTATTAACATCATTTCACAGGTGACTCAGCTTACTTTACAACAGGCAGGCTGAAAAGCTGCCCAGAGCTCCAGTTCTAACAGCAGCAGCTTAATTAATATGATGAATACCTATTGATAAGCCATCACAAGCAACAACTGCCAGCTGCACCTCTTCACTCCTGCAGCCAGCTCTGCTCTTTGTTCCTCTGCTGAACAGGCAACCTAGGGGGCTCTTAGCACCTGCTGGGCTTTGCATCAAAGAGGGAAACTTTCAGGCCAACAAACTTTATACACTGGCAGTAAACTGCATGTTAAATACTCCTTCAAAATGTCACCATGGGGTGTCCCCAGCAGGATGTCATCTTACTATCTCAGATGTTTGTAGAAGGAAGGGAGAAATGGCAAGAGGTGTTTCTGCAGTTCTCTTCCTTCAACAGCTAAATAGGCTATTAAAACAAAAACAAACAAACAAAAAAATGCCAACAAGCCTATAGGATCCTGATGATTTTTAATAAAGGACACCTCTGTTTTGCAGTCCAAAGACACCCCAACAAATGGTCATGGGTGAATACTCTGTGAGCACACTGCCTTTCGGGTCTCCTATCGTGAGATTAATTACTAGTTTTCTCCATGACTGCCTACCCTACAAAGATGTGGTGGACTTATTAGAAGGAGAGGAACTGTCTTTGTAATCAAGGGTGAAAGGGAATTGGTATTTCTGTAAACATCTCATGCATTCTTGATTCCTTGGGTTGCAGTACAAGAAAGGCGGTCTGCAAATGCGAGCACTGCTTCTAAAAGACAAAAGGAGGTGGAAGCCTCTTTCCTTTGCTGTAAATTCTTGACCTGTTACTAGTCCCCCAAACCTGAGTAAAGCCAACCAACCTTCCACAACATTTTCAAACATTTTAATACCCCAGTTGCTCAAGTTCCTCCATACATGGCAGATTGTCCATCATCTCACAACACAACCACTTCCTCAACCAACTTGCTTAAAAAGGAGTGAATTCCACATTGCCCAAGTAGAAAATTAACACCTGCTTCTTTTTTTTCTTCATCAGACAATCATGTTTTGCCACGATTTGCTGAAGAAGCGTGTTTTCAAACTGCAAAAAATTTACTGAGCAAGGAGAATTGATCAAAATATGAAGTGTGACCTGTTCCTTACAATGGGCTTGGTCACAGCAGAGGCTCGCTCAGCAGGAAAGCTGCCCCGTAATTACAGCGAGGAACCGAGTAGAGGCTGAATTCTGAGAGAGGCTCTATTCTCAGCTCTACCAAAAATTGGATTTGTGATGTTGAGCAAGTCACCGAGGCCTAAATTAATCTGGAACAGGCTGTGGTTGTCAGCACAAGACAACACATCGGATACCAAATGCTGAGAGAGCAAGACAGGCTTTTTTGGATGAGCAGATCAGTAAGAGACATCATAAATTATGACAACTCTATGCTTTGTTCTATTACAGGCAGCGTTTTGCCAAAAGTTCTGGAGCCATTTCATGTTAAGCATTCTTTTTTTAGGATTGAACAAATGCTTGTTTTAGAATCAAGAGGCAAAATCCAAATAGGTAATTTGCTGAATTAAGTTTAGAAAACAAAATCGATGAGGTTTAAAATAAACTAAAAAGTTATGGATTAACAGATACACAGAAGAAAATTTAGGAAAGATGTTACAGTTACTAACACAGAGGCTGTGAACTTCTTGGTGCTGCAAAAGAAATGCCAGGGATTTATGAGTGTTCTGCCTGAAGGACTGCTGCCATTTCCAAATCAAGCCTATTTTTATGAATTTCTTCCTTCCCAAGTTATTAACAAAGTCCCTTGTGTTTTCTTTTTTGTTATTTGTCTGTGGATTTATCATCTCAACAACAAAAAAAGACACATTAAACACATGCTTTTGTAAGCTGCACTAGTAAATACATTCTCAGAAATTACTTCAAGATGAAGATCCACATTGAAAAGCCGGAATGAGAGCTGGGAGCCTGAGGGCTTTCCTATCCCACTGGTGAATACAGCATGTTCTTCTCCAGCATGTTAGTAGTAAGACAGAGACCCATTTATCAAAATCTGTCCTCTTTAAACCAGCATGTGCTCCTCCACCATCTCAGACCTCAGCAGGGTGTAAATGTAGCATCTTCTTGTAGCCACTACCTCAGTGTGAGTTTACCATATACAGTGGTGTTTAAGATCACAGCAAATGTTTGCTACAGATAAGTCCTGTTTCATCAAGAGACTGTTAATAGTTATCCTTCAACATAAATGTTCACGAGTCAGCCATGGCTTTTTTTCATATCAGTGAGGTACATGAAGTTCTAAACACAGAACTCCCCCCACCGCACTGAACCCAGCAGCCGCCTGCACAGGGGATGTTGTCCCACCTGCTTTAACACTGACCCTAAAAAAACGATTGGAAAAGCTGCACAGAAACACAACAAAGCCAGCATCTTTACTGCAAAGCAGCAACAGGATCCATCTCCAGTTGAGAAACACATTTGGTTATGAAAGCAAACAAGCTGTCATCTCAAATACTACCTGTCCTTTCACCCACACCTTCCCAGCACTGCTGAGAGCAGCAGCATCACAGGTACCAACAGCCCCGAACTACAACTGGGAAATGTCTGGACACAGTGAATGCAGATTAAGCACAGTGTTAGCTCAAACAGATGTGCTTTTAAGGATCTTTCCAGCAGATGACTGCTTGCTCCAGCCAGTCCCAAATCAGCCGTGTTTGAGGAACTCTATAGCAGTGATCAGCTTGTGTTGCACCCGCATGTGCAAACAGGTCCCACAAGAATGCAAAACCCCCAGAGGAGACAGACCCAGTCTCACACAATGTCAGCCAGTGCAATGAACTAGTGAAAACCAGCACACGGGTCTGTCTCTGTCAGCATCGAGCCAAGTCATTCCAGACTGGGGACACTGTGCCAGCACAAGCACCATCAGCTGCTGTGGAGAGTCACACCACTCCAGCTCTACAGACAAAGCTGTACCACCTGTAGGAGTAGGTTAGAGTCCCAATCATACTCAAGGTCAGACTAGAAAGTGCACGTGGAAAAGTAAAATCATTCAATTGGGACACTGTCATAAAAAAATCCCAGCTCCTTTGTCTTTCATGACGTAATTAGGCAATGAGGAAGGAGGTAAAAAAGGTTGGAATGACAAGTTTTCAGTCACTATTATTTGAATTTAATTAGAGCTCACGTTAGACATTTATTGTATAAACAGCAACTAGAACCAAAATTAGAGCAACCTTGTTGTCCACACACAATTGAGAGAGCCATTATGCTCCACAAGCCCCCAGTCTAAGCAGAGGGCTGCATGATTATCCCCATTTTATATCCTAGGTATATTCCTGGAAATCAATGGCCTCTGGGGCTTGTAAAATAGAAGAAATTTTGGAAATGTTACCTTTGACTGCCCTCAGTCAGTGTTGCATCCCTCCAGAGACACATGACCCTCAGCTTGTCCTTCACACAATGGTAACATTCCACTCAGCATTTAGGTAACTGTTTAGTTCACATTGTCCAGATAAAAAAGATGTTAGCCACTACTGTGTTTGCTGCAAAGTTGGGCTGCATGAGATGCAATATTATGTGTCTTTGAGCAGGCTGACAGTCACACTCATGAGAGTCCACTCTCATGATGGCATCATCTTGTATGTAGCTAAGCTAACAAGTCCATGGTTTTGGGTTAAACACCCTCTTTCAAGAGCCATCTCCCCCTCACAAACACACATAATTAAACATACACCTCAGGGCCTGGCAGAACAAACAATAAGCCTTTGTGGTTGTACAGGGGTGTAGATTTTGGTTCAGGAAGTATACGTCTGCAAATTAATTTTGACCTACATCCTACTGTTCTCAGTGTTCTCCTATGGCTTCCATTCAACATAAACATTTGCTACCATTGAAAATCCAGTGCTTCCAGGAAAACAATGTTTAGTTAAATTCACAGAGTGATAAAAAAATGACAATAAGGCCATTAAGAGTTTGAAGTCAATGGATGAACTTTACAATTCAGCAGCAGCGGCTTTACCGGGGTGCATGGCAGCAGATATGCTGCTCACCATCAGAAGTGCCAGGCTCACCAGCTGGGAGATGAACATGTTTTTCAGTTCTTTCCAGTAGAGTCAATATGGGAAAGTCTGCAGAGGCTAAAGCATGGGCTCTTATCAGGGAAAAGAGATTTATGCCCAGTTCCTGAGTTCTTTAATCTCCTCTGGGAGGTATTTCCACTGCTAGAGGGTGCTGACATCCATTTTAGAGAAAACCTCTGAATGTGACTTTTAAACATCCCTTCCCAAAAGGCTCCCACAGGACAGCTGCACTAATTCAACAAGTGATTTGAGAAGCAGGAGGAGATCATATGTTAAATGAGTAGGGCAGACACACAGAGGCCAAAGCAACAAGAATTTCATTCACATTCTTGGATCTAGTTCTCCCTTTCCTTACATCACATAAATCAACGTAGTTCAGTTGTAAACACCTTCTATTAACCTTACCCAAGACCTCAGCTAAAAACCAAAGACATCAACCACTCGTCTCTGTCTCGCTTAAGACCTTTTATGTATCCAACTCTAACCCTTCATTATACCATTATGATTATTTTCTACTTCTAAACAATAGCTTCATTAAAACATACATATTTATAGAAGCATTCATGTCACCTACCTTTAGGCTTTTAACTGCTGTAGCTAAAATGAGAAAGCAAGCTCCTTATAGCATTAGCATGGTGATCCAGAGGGCAGATCAAAGCAGCTACGCTGAGCACAAATGTCAAATATCGTTGCTCTCAAGCACCTTCCAGAGACACTTACCTTCCTCTGCTGGGGTTATGAGGAGTTCAGGAAGCCCAGACTCCCAAACTGGTTTTTAATAGTAGTAGGAAAGGTCCTTTCAAAAACCAAAATAGCTAGAAATTCCAGCTCAGATTTCATAAAGTACAATAATAATGAACAAATCAAACCTGCCACTGCTTTCTACAATATCTCCGCTATGCCAGTTACTTCCAGCTTCACACATCGTAGAACTATGGAAAATACTCAGTTTAATCTTTTCCTGTATTACTCAGCACATTGTTTGCAATACCTTGTGGATTAATTATCTAGATAACAAAATGACTGCAAATGCCATTAACATTGTCGGTCTGAAGTAGTCTTCTGAAGAACCAGAGCAATGTGCCCCTGTGATCTACAGCATGAGGGAAGCTGAGCTGAAGAAGAACCCGTCCCACCTGCCACACAGGGGTGAAAAAAATCCTTTCTTCCCTGTGCAGGAAGGTGACTAACCCATTATGCTAATGTGGAAAGTCCCAATGATTGGGAAAATTAAAGAGAGGAAAGGACTTTCATACCCTGAAAGCCAAACAGTTCTAAAGAATGGAGAGAAGGGTCACCAAGTTTAACAGGTAGGAGTCTTCTTCATCTGAAATCCAATGAGGAGCCAGGACATCTTATCAATTACCACATGAACTTACTATGTAGTAAATGCCATGTGGTGAAAAGTACTTTTTAGTTCTCTACATAAAGAAAAAAAAATCCTGCTCTGAAGAGCAATGCAACATCAATAGCTGAACTCACTGTGGAACCCAGTGGATCCCCAGTACTAACTGCTCAGAGGATGCACATGCCTCCCCTCTCATTGTCCACAAGCACTCAAACTTGGCCAGAAATGCTCATCTTCTGGTATGGAAGTGACTAGCTGAACACCAGGAGCAGAGCACGGGTGGAACAAAAACATAGTAACTAAGTGGGACTATCCACTTAATCTAACAGTGACCTCAAAAAGCCAAGTACCAAGGCTAAGCTGGTCTTTTTGGCTGGTCTAAGTCAATCTAGACTTTTTCCATAGTGAAAAAAAGAAAACACTACCCTCAGGAAATTATCTGTTGGAGTGGGTCCAGAAGAGAACAATAAAAATGGTCAGAGGCTGGAAACTTCTCCTGTGAGGACAGGCTGAGAGAGCCAGGGTTGCTCAGCCCGGAGAAGGCTCCAGGGAGACTTTACTGTGGCCTTTCAATATATAAAGGGGGTTTCTAAAAAAAAGATAAAGACTTGACTAGGGTCTGTAGGGGCAGGACAAAGGGTAAAGGTTTTAAAACTGAAAAGAAAAAGGGTGGACATAAGGAAGACATTTTTTACGATGAAGGTGGTGAGACACTGGAACAGGCTGCCCAGACAAAGCTGTTGATGCCCCATCCCTGTAATTGTTCAAGGTGAGGCTGGACTGGGTTTTCAGCAGCTTGATCTAGTGAAAGATGTCCCTGACCACTGCAGGGGGCTCAGACTAGATGGACTTTAAAGGTCCCTTCCAGCTCAAATCTTCTGTGATTCTGTGACCAATCACATTTGTATTAGGATGGAATGAACAGGGATTGAGGGTGCTTGTCCTGATCGACCAAGGCAGTCCAACGTTGAGAGAGACATCACATGCAGGGTGACAGAGCTGTCCTGGTTCCAGGACACCCACACAAGTGAAGGAAGCCCTCCAGCAGAATTACTGCTCTGCCTAACACAAATGCAGCCACGTGCCACCACCAGGCTCAGCTTGCACAGCTGGAAAAGTCTCATTTCTGTGTGTCCTGGTAAAGGCACGGATTTCTGTTGGAAGGATACATCAGCTGCACCACTGGAAATATCAGTGGAAATATTTCTGTTATTTCCAGGCCACCAAACACAAGTAGCACATACCAGTTTACTATTCTGGTTTCCAATTTGAGGAGTGCCTTTAATGGAAGTGTTTTCTTGAACACATACCAAATGCCACTAAACATAAATGTGACTAAAATGCATCTGAAAGAGAGCTCTTTTTTTTTAATGAACTTTGAGCATGTTCTAACCTAAAAAGGAAGGAGAGAGGAGGGGGAAAAAAAAAAAAAAAAGATGAAAAGAGGAAGGTCTTTTTTGTAGCATTTTTTTTTCTGTGAACACAGGAGGAAATAGGTGGTGGTACAAGCAAAAAGGAAGACAGATTTGCATCTCCCAGTTTCAAAATAAAGTGCTATCAGCAAAAATATTAGATTATTGATGTAGAGAGAGAGGAAGTTGCAAAGCTGCTTAACATTTCAAGAAGCTGTGAGGCTTTTCACTCAGCACTGCAGCTGGAGAAAATAAAAATATTCTTTGAGAAGGACTTAGTAACTCAATAACAAAAGACAAATAGATTAAATGCTGCATCTGTTGTTATAATCAAATTAACAAAGTACTGATAGAATCATGCATGTTTTCCCCCTGTGTACCATACCCTGGGCAAAGATGTGCTGTAGCTATACATATTTCCTGTGTTATAAATTAAAACACAAGCCAAATTCAACCTTCCTGCCATGCTAGTAAAAAAATCAAGACAAATTACTCCAGGGGTAAATCTGGCCCAGAGATGTTTTTCAACAGAGATGAGTTTCAGAATAAAGTCTACCAAAATAGGTCAGTGTGGAAATGCTTGAAAAATTTTCACTTGTGTTCCTAGACCTCTTCTTTAAAATACATTGGAACAGATCATTCCCAGTATTAAATAGGTGGAAAATCTGATGGCTGTTTTAGAATACTCTGTTTCCAGGTGATCAACCTGATATTCTTACAGGGGCAGTGGTTTTGTTGTTGGTACTATTTCTTTTTTAGTTTGTTTACCGTGGTTTTGGGGGTGGGGAAAGATTTTGGCTTACCTAAGTATCTGTAGTCCTAAATAAAGGCCACTTCATATGCAGCTCAACTTGATTACCAAAAATTGAGTAGCTCAGAAATTACAGGAGTACTTGAAGAATCAGACCCACACATTCAAGAGATTTCACATTTTTATGTTGAGATTACACAATCAAATGAAATACTGCTATAAATAGTATCAGGTTAGGCTCTCAGCTGGCATGAGCTGGAACCAGTCTAGTAAAATCAATTAATCTTCCTCAGCTTATCTGACTCATTTGGGAACATGCACATTATTAATATCACAGTTCTCCACAGCGTTGCCTCTGCAGAAGAGCTGGCGAGGGCAGTGGCCTCAGTTAACCTCCAGATGCAGTAGGATGATGCTGGAGACCTGCATGAATGCACCCATAACACTTCTCCCACAAAAGACTGCATCAACTAACATGATGAAAACAGCAATAAAACACACAAAAGTCACTCAAAGCAATTTATCATCTGCAGCAATTTGCAAAGCTAGCAACCATCGTAATCACATTTTTGCTGAATCAGAGAAAATTGGGCTGGAAGGAACTTCAAGAGGCCATTCATCCCTTCCCTGCCCCAGGGCGAGCTGGAGCACACCTACACACTCCTGATGTCTCCCTCTTCCTCAGAAGTTTTTGAGACAAAATCTTTCATTCTTGATCTCAGTCCAAAACAAGATGTGATTTAAAACCTGTTGCTCATCTTGTTTTAAGCTCCAGGCTTTGGCCTTTAACGCTAATAAATATAGAGAACATCAAACTGGCTGGTTGGTTCCTATATGAATACAGAGCTGAGCCTTTGCTGATGCAGGGACAGCAGGACATATAAACAGGTAGAACTAATTATTATTTTAGAGCGAGAGTCTAACACAGCAGAAATAAAAAAAAAAAATCTGTTCATCAGCTCTCCATTGCAGGAGATATTTTTAGCACATCTGGAGGAGACCACAGAGGTCATGAGAAAATCTGCAATGCTCTCGTCGAGGCCTGTCCATGACAGGCTCCGAGAGGCAGCGGGAGGGGATGGACACCCACCGCGGGAGGGTATGGACCCCCACTGCCACAGAGGAGAGGCCACTCCATTCCCAGAGAGCACTCTGCTCTCCAGCACTGCTCTCACCAAGCCTGTTTGCCATCCCCCAGCTTTTACAAGCTTGGGACAAAGTCCCCTTGCAATGGCACAGGAGCGTGTACTTCTCCTCCCCTCTGCCTTCCCACCAGAAAGTCACAGGCTCAGAAGAGAGTCCCAGGGAGCAGGCAGTTCCCAGCTCCCCTGCCTCCCAAACCTCCCAGGCTGCAAACCCACAGATGGAATCTGTGGAGGGAGGGAAGGGGAGCCTGCCAGGGAAAGCCACTAGATGGGGAATTTTGAAACAACAGTACCTGGAAGGTTCTCACCACCACAGGAAGGTTTGGGACTGACAGTGCTACTGCTGGTGCTTCTGCAGTACGGTAAAGGGAGAAGGGTCTGGACATCAGATCCTGGTCTCAGCACAGTTGTACATTATTGAAGCAAGGCATCAATTCTGGTAACAAGGCCCTGCAGCTTATTTTAAGAAAATAATGCACCAAGAAGAACATTTTTTTTTCTTCCACATCTTCCAGGCATGGCAACACTAGGACTGGTTTGGAAATGTTTCCACCACTTCTGCCACAGTCCTGGAAACAATCTTGTGCTTGTAAAGAGATGCAATTCAGTCTCCTCATTGAGATTCTAAACCAGAATACAAATTTCCTGTTTTTTTCCCCAAAATATTCCTTTGCATGTAATTATTCAGACAAATCATACACCTCAATCTCCTGAGACTCAGATTATTCCAATAATTGAGAGGGCTTTTTTCTTCTCTGATGTTCTGTTTTCCAGGGCAAGGTTATTTTTTGTGTGTATGATCCTTTTTCAATTATGTAAAACCCAAGGCAAAAGTGTAATAAAAAATGCAACAGCTCTATTGCTTATTTTTGTGGTATGACATTTTCATTTTGTGTCATAATGAGTCTAATCAATCTATTCTGCATTACACACATATCACAATCCTAACCAGTGGCAATTAGAAACAGATATCCAATTTCTTCCAGCATTGTATGAAAATTAATGTCACTTGTTACAAAAAGAGTTCAGACTACAAAAAGAAACATATAACACTATGTATTTTAATTTGACACCATTCTTCATGCAGGTTTCAAATCAAAAGCAACACTGTTAAATTCTATTACCAGTCCTCCTGCTTGGATCATGGCTCTGAATAAAGGCATTAATGAGATGGAGACCTGCAAAGCATCATCTTAGAAGCCATAAAACACAAAATGAAAACTCAAATTGAACAATTTGGTCCCCGGGATTAAAAATCCTCAAAAAATCACATAATCACCAAGAAAAGGCTAAAGTAGTGAGCAAGGAGCATCTGCAGTGGCTCTGTTCCATGCCGCACAAGTGACAGGCAGGGTGTCTCTCGGTGACAAACGCGTGAGTCTTCCCATGACCCACACCAGGGATGTTGGGCCCATCGTGGTCAGGGAGCTGTGCTGGCAGCTTTCCATCCCCTGGCTCGAATTCTCAGCTGCCCACGCACAGGACTTTCCTGCTCTCCTCTGACACACTCGCCGTTATTTTGCCAGAGGCAACAGGCACAGTTGTCCCAGTTGAGCAGGAGGTTCCTGCACCGGTTCATGCCCTCCCAAAGACCCAACTGGCCTCACGTTGGCAGCTGCGACAGAAACAACTGCTCCACTTTGGCAAGGAGCAGCCAGCTGCTGCCAGAGCCAGCCCTGCCCCAGCTGAGGGAGAGGGAAATGGAGACATCTCTTCACACTGGCTATGGAAGTCTTGCCTTTAACTTCACTTGGAAGCTTGTCCCTGCTGATTGAGTTTGTTCATTTGGTGTGTCAGCCACTTGTTCCTTAAAAGATTCAAAATGGAGGGAAAAAAGGATGTAGAAGCTGTAACACTGAGCTCATCTGTAACTATGGCTTTTGTAGCTCTAGGAGTGGCTGGCTAACACACAGAGTGTCTTGGCTGACCACCTCAGAAGTCAGAGGGCTACCCCAGTTTGAACTCCCAGTGCCTGTTACTCAGCCGTGTGTTAACTGTGAAATACAGCTTGCGACAACAGCACAGACTACCAAAAAATCCAGTGACTCAGCCTCAGCTCTCAACCACCTATGCAGATGTCACATCTATTTCATAAAAACATCTGCCTGTTCTACATCTGTGTTAATGGAGAGAAAAAAAGCCAAGACTTACAGATGTGCAAAGCCCAGCCAACAATCAATCACATAGGTCAGTGATCAGATAAATTCAGGGTGTATTCACTGTGAAAGATGGCATGAATTCAATTTCATTTATATTCTCATAGAACAACCTAAACATAGTCCTGATAGCTAAGGGAGAAATAAAGAAAGCACCACAGTATTTCCATGCTGCTGGTTATCCCCTCCCCCCAATATTTGTATCTATCTTCCAAATGCTGAGTAAATCAAAACTCAGAGGGAAACATGCTCTGTGGGCCAGATCTGTCAGCAGGTATAAGTCAGCATGGTCTGAACAACTCTTCATAAATAATTATGCTGCCAAAAACTTGATTAAAAGAATTGAGTGGATGTCAGCGTATGTTTCATGTACAACAGACAAGAGGACCTTTGTCAGACAAGAATTACATTAAGACTTACTATAAGAACTGTATCATACAGTTGAAAAGAAAACCACGCTACAAACATGTGCAGGCCTGAAAACGGGTGAAAAGCATGAGGAATGTCAGCTGAGGTCTGCTCCTTACAAGGAAGGAGATTCAACAGCAAGGGCTCACATACTGCTGGGATGTGCACGAAACTAGCTCTTGCTAGTCAGAGATGAGTGTTCCAGATAACAACTCCGACAGCCTGCATCACAGAGATACCAGGTTTGCAGCCCACACATCTGCCAGCTTTCTTGACAGATACTGAAAAACAGCACACATCTGATCACTCACCAGCAATAATTCCCTTTCCTGCTTCAATCTTCTGTTACACAGTTTCATCTGGTCTAAGAGACTTAAACTACATACATCAACAATATCTGTTTTTTTCCTGGAACAATAAAATTGATAAGCTGAAAACAAAAAAAAAGAATGCAGAAAATTGAAGTTTACCAACTGAAAATAATCTCCAAAGCAATGATTCAGTTAGTGTGTGATTTTAGACATATACAGAGCCACAAGTTTTCCACATATTAAACTAATGCTACCTAGAACAAAAGACATTGCAGTAGGTAGCTCAGCTTTCCTTTGAAAAGTCCATCACACAAGTAGATATCTAATAACAGAGACAACTGTAGTCTGACACAATATGGCAATTCCAATCTAGCACAAATCTTGCTGGCACCAAGGCTGAAGCCACACATTTTCAAGGAAAGTCACTAGACTTTTCCTGGTGTGAATATTTAATGTTTTGAGAGAAGCAAAAGGATTTTATATTTAGAAGTTACTCCATCAGAAGCACACACTGTTCTCTTAAACACTTTGTTTTAAAGTAGGGAAAACCAACTCATAAGATGGCTCACAAAATCTCCAAACTCTCCAGCAAAGCCTAAACTCAATCAGAAAAGCTGTGGATGAACCAGACTACTAGTCTGTCTTGCAAGTGAGAACAGCCTGTTAAAAGAGGCAGAATCACATCTCCATGTGGAATTTTAAGATTATCATTACAAAATATTATATCTCAGATTTTTTTTCTCCCCTTTCTTGGGACCTATAAGAAAGATGAGTACAGCTTTTTTAGCAGGCCCTGCTGCAACAGTACAAGGGGTGATGGTTTTAACTAGAAGGGGGAAGATTTAGATGAGGTATAAAGAAGAAATTGTTTACAATGAGGGTGGTGGAACACTGGCACAGGTTGCCCAGAGAAGTCGTAGAAGCCCCATCCTTGGAAACACTCAAGGTCAGGCTGGATGGGGCTCTGAGTAACCTGGTCTGGTTGAAGATGTCCCTGCTCGCTGCACGGGTTTGACCTAAGAAGGTCCCTTCCAATCCAAAGCATTCATCCTTCTGTGATCTCTGCTTGTTCCACTAGAGAACAACAGGTAGCAGATCCAAAGTCACATTCTTTTTCAAAACTGCCTGGTGTTTGAGCACTCCCTCTCAGGTTCCCCCCAAAAGGGAGCAGCAATGCTGAGACCAGAGGAACGGGCAGGCATGTGCCAGGAGGGGGGACTAGGAAATGCCTGCTTGTGGCTCTCAGACACATCTTCTTCATGGGCCTTGTCAAAACACCTCCAAGGGAGCCAAAATTCCCACACAAAACCAAACTGGGGAGGGAGGAGGGAAATACTCAAGTATTGTGATGTTCCAATTTGAAAGTGTCATTAAGAATTAATTACACTGAAGGGGAAGGAAAAAAAAAATCAGGCAAAAAAGGATCCATTTGATATGGCACCTAGATGGCAACAGAGAGAAGCGTTTATTCTGCCACACTGGAATATTTTATATTCAGTCATTGCCAGAGTGTTGAACAAAATGAAGGAAAGTGTTGCTGCTTCTTCCTTCTATCATACTCTGCCGTGGCACTCTCTGCCATCCAAATTCCCTCTCCCTCTCACACCTTTACAAAATGTCAGTGCAGTGACTTTCTAGGAATTTGGGCCAAGTTCAAGAATCCCCATCTGCTCCCATTGGAGAGTGAGATCAGACTGTAGATGTGTGGCAGGCTCCTAGCTAAGAGCCAAGCGAGCACAATGTGGACACGTATGAAAGTCAGTCCCAGCTCTCTTCATTCACACTAAACACTCCAGACTCGCCTCTGTCTCGCTGTAATGAAGCATTCATATATTCAATTCGTCATCCATTTAGGTTAAGTGCATGTATAGGCAAGCACTCTCAAGACACCTCATTAATCTACATTTATCTTAAAGATGTTTAGAATTGTAGACATGCATGCACACGATGAGTTTTTCAAGACTTTAAAGCACTTAGGTCTTGAGAAAAGTGGCTTCCATAGCACACGTTCTGACAGCTATTTAAATAAATTCAAATCAAATATATGTTTAAATCAGGACAAGACTTCTCATTAGACGTGGGTGTTTTTTCTGGCTTTCGGAGCATTTTGAATTGCTTTGCAGTGCATACTTAAGAGTGTGCAGGTAATCAGCTTACAGGATGGTATCTACACACACACCCCACAGGTTCCAACATGGAATTTATAAAACTCTGTCGTTACAGGCGGTAGCCCTGTGGAAACACATACACAAAAGACACATTTCATAGCAAAACATCAGTCTTTCAGAAGGCTTGCAGGAGCAAACAGCAGAAACAGAGCCAACAGCTGAAGAGCAAAGCACCACATTTACTTTAAGCAAACCTGGGCCAGCGACTCCCTGACTGTTTGGAAGGAAGCACCCAGACTAGAGGAAGGTCGCAAAAGTAGAGAGGAAAACCAGAACATGCAACAGCTCCCAGGCAACACGTCCCAGGCAACACATTCACTTTCTCACTTGTGTTCTGAACTGCATAAATCTGGGTCACCTTCTGGAGATGTTTCTCCCTACCCAACTTGCTATCACAGTAACCCAGGGCTAAAGTTAGGAGTAGAAGCCTGCAGTTGTCCACCAAAAATGTCAAACTTCCTTATTCGGTAAGATGGCAAACATTATAAACTAACTAACCAAAAAAACCCACATCAAACAAAAAAACCCCAGAAATCATGCTATTGCCCAAAGCTACAGGAGAACTTTGGTGGAACGGGAAACTGGAAGTTGATCATGAGAGTCCCCGTTCAGCACTGTAAGATCAGCCCTCCTGCACTTGAACACCTACTACACTTCCAGATGTACAGTAATTTCAAATCCTGCCTATTTAAACTTTAACAGAAGACTCTTGAATTTTCCATCATTGCAAAAAAAAACCCAAAAAACCATGACCCCAACTCTGGTGGTAAATATTAGACCTCTCTGTAATCCCAAGCGTCTCTCTTGCTTCCACCTATTTATTTTCTTTTTAAGTCAATTTGTGGACTTAAAAGAAGAATAAATAGTCCGTCTCTTGGCAAACTCCATTTCTCAGCCACAAATGCGGCCAAAAAACCCCAATGTGATTACATTCTGCATGTGGTTAAAACCTTAAGCCTGCTATTTTAAAACACACATATAACATACAAATACACATGTATACACACTCACGCATCGATACATAGCCTTTGTTAATAGTCCGAACACATCTTGACAAAACACCTCTACTTGATTTCTTTTTTCAGCAATTCTTGTAAAAAGGAGTCCACAAATGTGCAAGCTATTAGGAAAATATGTGGAAAAAAACCCCCAAAGTCTGACTGGCAGACTAAAGTTGTAGGCTGAATAAGACATGAGGCTGTGTAGCATTAATGCCAGAAGACGCCTTCTCACTTTAAAAATCTGACACAGCATTTGCTTTATTAGCTCTAAATCAACTATCCATTCAATTTACATTAAAAGTAGGAAATTAGAAATTAATACGGATTGTTTAGAATTAAATTGATGCAACGACAGCACTTCTTTAATAGATTTTCAGGTTGAAAGTGAATATTACTGCACACCACTGAATTGCTACGAGAGTCTACAAGGGCAGCACTAACAGCCTCTCCATAGAACCATTATGATTTCATTTATCAATTACAACACAGTTGTTTAATTCTAGGCTTCCTTTTGTACTAATTAAATACCACAAACTGCCTCCAACTATTATGGGTTTACATCCCAGTATATGAGCATGAAACCAATATCTAGAAACGTGCACTACCCGGAATCCGTTTCACAGATGAAGGGAATTGTTTTCAATGGAGAAATAAAAAGAAAGGCAGGATAGTGCTTCACCCTAGTCAAAAAGTCACTGCAACTCAGATGAACTTAGAATGAAACTTCAGTCAAGAATGTAAAAATGAAAGTCTGACCATTAACAGTAAGGTCAGATGTTCCATTAATTTCCTCTTACGTTTTTGTGAAGTACGTGGTGTAATGTCCCAGAAAAGCCCATCCCAAGAGGCAGATATGCCACCAGTAGAGATCCACAAGTTCCAGCAGCAAGCCGAGTAACATGAACCAGAGCTCTTCATGGACAATCACACCTACCAGAAGTGACGGCACAGCCAGAAACAGCTCTGCAGCCAGAGCCTGGGGCTGGCACAGCTCCCGCGCCGGGGCCATTAACTCCAGCAGGATGACTTCCCAGTGGCTCACACACCCAGCTCACTGCAGGGGCCTGCTAACATTTGTGGTTACTGCTCCAGGTCAATGCCAAGAGCTTCACGGTCCTTACCTACTGAGAAGTGCTACCTCCTTTTACCTCCAGCCTCCTCCACGCTCCCACAGTATTACGGACACGCCTCTTACTCCAAGCACCTTGAACTCCACCTAAGTTCATTTTAATCACGCACATGGAAGCTTTATCCCCTTCCAATATTTTTAGTAAACATAACATCAGAAGAGGCTGAAAATGTTTCCTTTCTTAATCCTGACAAAACCTTTTCCCATTAAGTGCCTCCTAACAGGGCTGCTGCACAGCACCATTACTGGAAACAAGGCTTCTATAATGGAAATGGTGATGTAACCTTAAGCATAGCGCCAAGCTGCATGAAAACCCCATCATGCTCCTGGAAAGAAAGTGCATTTAAAACCTAACAGGCTCTGTCATCACCGTAAAACACATGCACTACTGCTGCATGCTCTCAGAAAGCTTCATTAGATGGGGTTAGGCATGGGAGCAATGAAGTGCAGTCTCCCCTGACTTTGTGCAGGACATGGTGGGCTCATTACCACCAGCAGCTGAGGCCACCTCCACACTAACAAGGAAGAGGAAGATAAAAATTGGGACTAAATTAGAGTCTAGTTTTGTAATGACAAAAAGAAGAAAGGAACCAAATTGATGTGAGGAGGAGTCGGTTCTGCAGGGTTACTCTCACTATCTGTCCATTACATGCTTAGTTATTCTTTGCCTGGCATTAGCACCTACTCATTTCTCCAAACCAGGGACTCTCGTTATCCTCCTCATGCCTTTGTTATCTAACTAACCTGCCCCTGGGGAAGGTTCATCAGCTTCAATGAACACTGGTCATAGTGCTTCACATAAAATTTGGAACATTTGAAATTAAGACAGTAAATCACCACTACTCTCTGCACACGAGAGACAAGAGTAGGTGTAACAAAGATGTAATGATGCTATGTTATTAAATTGGTAAAAGGACACTGGAAGAGAAGTAGGCAAGACTTGGCCTTAGTGAACATCTGAAAGTTAATAACCCTAGGTTAACAACTCTGTGATGAGGACTGCTATCACAAAGACAAAGATGTCCAGGAATTTAACACAGCCTAAGTTTTATTATTAAAACTATGCTTACACCTAAAGTGCTCTGGATTATTTAAGATAGAAGTGAGAGCCAGAAGACCTCATCTAATCAGGAATATGCTGTAATAGCCTCCAATTCAGAAGCCATCGATTTATTGTGTGTTCACAGATTATGTACAACCCACCGTAAACCAAAATACTGAAAAAGTAGAAGGAAAGAGGTGACATTGCAAAATACCCAAGCAGATGCAAGGGAAGAAAAAAAAAATTTAAAAAGGCTGTTTTAAAGACAAGCTCTCTGCATGTGCAGTTCTGGAATTATAAATCCCAGCTTCCCTCTCACATTACTGAGTGCCCTGTAAAAGAAACAAAGCAATGGAGAATAATAGGGGCATGTTGCCTCTTTTGAAAGGAAAATTCCACCACCATGAAAAGCTAATAAAGAGAATAAAAGCAACAGGCAAGATGAAGAAGGCAGAGAATGAAAAGTAATAGTATCGATTCAAGAAGTTCATTTTTTATTAATGGATATTCTTTCCAGTGGATATCATAGAAGCATTTTAAGCTTAATAGGTGCCATCACTGTCCAAATGTCTTCTAAAGTAAAGACTGATTTATTCTTAAGTGTAGAAAACAATCCCTTTACCAAGACATTAAGTAGTTTCATTTCCCCATCCAAAGCCTGCAAACAAGGACATATGTAAGAAACAGCAGAAAAACACACAAGTGACACAAAATTGTCACCAGAGGAGACAGCCCTATGCAGAACTCAAGGACCAAACTGAAGTGTGGACCATGTAAAGCAGAAGCGAACTTATCCTCAGGGAAAGCCCTTAGATGCTGAAACAATGTAATAGAAGGTGGGTGCTACAGATGCTGAAATATTCTGTTGTTTAAACTCCAAAGCAAATTAAAATAAGTTTTCATTCAATAACTGTGGGTAATTTCTCAGTGACCCCTGACTTCTCAGAGGAAAAGGTGCATAATTAACTACACTTCAAAAAGCTTTGAAGGAAAAACCTCGGTTGGACACACAAGTCCTAGTCTCAGAACCCTACAGAAAGAGAGACCAATTGATTTCTACTTCTCTCCCTTCCTCTTTCCCCTTCTGGTTTAAATGCTTGCAATGCCTGTTTTGAGTATTTGTCCCTAGTCCTGTCTAATCCACATACTTTAACTATAAAACCCTAATTCAACTAACAGATTAAAATCATTGTTTAAAATGTAAATTCTAATCCGTAATTAATATGCAAACCAAGGCCCCTTTTCATTCCTTTTGCATAAATTGCTCCCCTCCGTCCCCACTCTCTGTGATAAAGAATGTCATCTGTCAGGGTTCTGCTTTGCCATCTCAGGAGCAATCTCTTCTTCATTCCACCATCAGTCAGGTTTCCTGTTCAGATAGAAATGTCTTCAGACACTGCCTGGCAACAATCACAGCAATCACATCTGTTTGGAACTGAAAATTCTATTTAATCTACTAGGATTTTGTTGATATCAAATGTTCAGATTAATGATAAAGGTGGTGGTGAAATTGTTACAGCTCTGGAAGGATGTAACCTACTCAACACCCATTTCCTTTATTTACTGAGCAAACATGCCAAGGAGCACGTGTTTGCCTCCTGTGAGCCAAAAAGGCACCCGAGGAGGTCAGGGTGACTGAAGTAGGTGAGCGTGCAGAAGCAGGTCCCCTTCCTACCCGTGTGTTTGTGTGCACTGCAGGATGCTGGCTGGAGATGATGCAGGCAAGCACAGACTCAAGGAAATGTCCCTTCTGCTTCCCTCAGAGGTGCCATCCTTTGTGTGCACTTCTGCACTGCCTGCCTTTGGGCAAATGGCCATCAGACTTACCTGCCCAAGGGAGCCAGGAAGCAGGCTGCTAACGGAGCCTTTCAAATGGCACTCTGAAAGCCCAAAGGGCACTGGAAGGAGGCACTGGGACAGGATCAGCAGTCTTCTTTCGGAAACCAGAGCCCCACCGGTGCAGCTGACCTACACACTCCAACTTGGCATTGAAGGACTAGCCAAAACATGTGTAAATAATGGGTACCGATCAGCTAAATCTACAAGCACCTGGGTCTGGTGAGAACAAGTCATGTCCTCTAGTGTGCTGCTCCACCACCAGCCACAGATGCTACATATGATCCCAAACCATATCTGCTTTAACTTGCATAAGGCTCTTTACAGACCAGGCTGTATCTTGCCAGCAGAACCTCATGTTAGACTGCCATTTATTGACTCCAGTGGTGGTGAGAAATCCAAGGTTTTAAATGACCAACATAACTCTCTCCTTTGAAATCTAATTCAAACCAGCTTTAAGGCTTCCTTCTTATAACTAATGCCCTTTATCCAGGCACACTGTTAGATTTAGGAAAGAAATCATAGCAAGCTTCAATTTTTTAACTTGTTTTAACCAAGGTAGTCTTTCCTTGAAAGACCACAAAGGTTGTTCACAATCTGCACATTTAAATATCTTCTTGCACAGCCAGGGGCAACTTCTGCATATTCAAAGGTTGCAGCCTGTGTGTTTCAATGTTTTACATCAAGACCAAAGTACACGCAGGCTCAATAAAATCCCATGCCTCCATTTTTTGTTTCAGCTAAGAAGGATTCAACAGGACACAGAGGAGAAAACACTAGTTTTGATCTGTATTCTAGAAATGAACAGGTGCTAAAAATGAAAACTATTTAAGCAGAAATCTTAATCTGTAAATATTTGTAGCATTTTCTATGTTTCAGTCATCCTCTGCAGAAGGGTTCTTGTAACATGAGCCTTTTGTTTGCCAAAGAGGCAGATAAATTACACCACTAATTAGTGATGTATAACACAGTTATTCAAATTCTTTATTTCATATGGAAAATGACTCAGTTCTGATGTTCTAAGTGAATACATTTTCTGCCCTTATTCCTAGCAAGGTTGCATGAAGAGAACTAAATGAAGGCTGAGTAAGTTCACAAAAGCATCAAAGCAAAACTGATTTTATTTACTTAGATAAAATCACCTGAAGGAAGCTGGGCACAAGGTGAAACAGACATTTTGTTTATACATAAAATTTTAAATTATTATCTCAAGTTAGCAATTTGATTCTTTTTGGTCCCAATTCAGGATTTTAGAACTAGTAGCGTAATCCTTTTCCTATCTCAGTCATATTCATGACTTTTCATCACCTTCTCAGCTTTTGAATAACTCTTTCCTGAATTGAAATAACTAGTTACTGCATTCACTGAATTCACTGAATGAAATAAAGAAAATCAGGAAAGTATCTCTGAATTTCACAGAAAAACAACTGAACAAATTTTGCTTGTTTATAAAAAAAAAAAAGTTTCAATCTCTTAATCAGTAAAATCCAACAAAATGTTTGGAGTATGGGAGGCAGCCTTAAGGTGCTTAGATCAGGGAGGTAGGGGAGGTTGAGTCAGACTGAATATTTCATGATGACTAAGCTATGCATTTGTTTTAAACTTACTTGTAAATAAGACTTTTTTCCCCCGTTACTTTTATGTATTGCTAATCCAATTTAATGTTTCTATCCACAAAATCTGAAAGACCTACCCCCATATATACAGTCAACAAAATACTTGAAGATCATGTCAAAGTGAGCAAACCGAAATTGTGTTTCCATCCTGAAACATGTCTTTGCCAATCCTGAACTTAAAGTTAGTGTTTAAGTCTTATATCTCAAACAGAATCTATGCTCCTCTGACCTCATGCTGGACAAGCCTCACTCCTGTATCACAGTGCTGGCAGGATGCTAGTACAGCCAGCCAAAGGCAGTGGAGGCTTCCATACCCCATTGAGCTACCAGTTCAGCAGCAGAGCAGTGAAGACCACAGCAGTGCAGCCGCACCACCCACCAGGCACCCAGAGCAGGATCAGATTCGTGTCAGACTTACATCCAGCAGAAAGTCTTCAGGCTCTACTCACCTTGTTATTCTCCCTGGAGAAGCAGAAAATGATTCTTTGAGAGGAAGACACCGCCTCAAGGAGCTCAAGTCTTCCTGCTACAGCTGAGCTCCCTGCATTTGGCTGCTGGAGGTACAGGATGGCCCCTCTTTCTGCCTAGCTTTTCACCTTTTATCCTCACCTTTACTGGCAACAACAGAAACCACCTGGCTGACTAGATCAGATAGCAGAAGCTGTCCTAGCAGCCCTGCAGCAGCTGCCAGCTGCTTTTCCCCTTCCCCCTCATCTCCCACCTCCCCACATCAGCCCCGCTCTGGGGAGCTGTTAGAGGAGTCAGTAATTGCAGAGGGGATGTGAGGGGCACACAGCTCCAGCTTGGGAGATTTCAGTGTTTCTAGAGCAGTCCTGCACAGAGAGGTGGAAACACCTTCTAACCTCTGCCTGTAGTGGCTGAAAAATACCAAGCAAACAGCTTGTGTGCTTTTGTGTACACATCAGAATAAAAGGAGGCAAAAGATGGTCACAGAGATACGACTGCGTAAAGTGACTCTAAGAGCTTTTGGTGCAAATGCAGAAGAAGTGCCAGGGGCACAGGCCAGGGGCTGGCGAAGCCTGGCAGATGGACAGCCAGGACAGGATAACAGCACTGTAACAGAAACCTCAACTGGTTTAATTGGGTCCTTCTCCTTATAAAATAGTTATAAAAAGAAATGTGAGATTACAAGACCAGCTGAAAGTGATGTGCTAATAAAACACGGGAAACAACTGATCTCAAAAAGAGCCATTTACTGGATGCATACACAGAACTGAGTCTGTAGGGCTAAAATATCTTTTTTTAAAAAAAACAAACAAACAAACAAACAAAAAACAAACGTATACTTGCTTGTAAAAGTTAAACACAGCAACTGGAGAGAACCCATACCCAAATGATTCCGCAGCCATCAGGGTCTCACTGAAATTCTGAAGGCAGAAGATACCAAAGCTTTTCCTGCATAAATGCAAGCCTGGCCATTTTTAAAAGCTTTTCACAACCTGTCAAAATAACTTAAGACAGTATCACGCCATCTCAAAGAACAGGGGTAATGTGAGGAGTTCAGAAAAAAATTCAGACGTCCGTACAATTTCTATTTTGTTCTTCATGTGAATGGCTGTGCAACAGAGGTCCCTTTAAACTTAAGCATCACTAACAGATTAGCCAGTAGCACAAAAAGCCAAAACGCAAACCAAGCATGCAAGGAGAGAGATGGAATTTCCTTAACAAGGTCTGCAATAGATCCCGGCACATCTCTGCCTCAGGAGAAACTAAAGCAATGGAACAGACACTTACCACAGGATTCTGTAAATATGTGGTGATGCTCACACACCACTCGTTACAGGCGGCTGCAAACCTTCACTCTGTCTCGTGCAATCCTGTGCACGCACTCGCAGTTACAAATTTATGCAAGCTCCTGCCAGCACCAGGCAGACGTTTCCCTTTATTTCCACAGCTGCTGAAAAGTATTATCGCATCCATACTCTATCATGTCCAAGTTTTCCTGGCTTTTGAAATGATCCATGCTTCCTATTTAAAGCTTGAGCTGGAATGGATGTTTAACTCATTTCACAACGAGTTTGGTTATACATCTCCCTTTATGAAAAATTTAAGTTGTTTGGCTAAGAAGCAGTGTCTTTTTACCCCAAGACGCTACTCCAGCAGTGGTTAAGTAAATAACATGAAACAAAACCAGAGAAAGGAAACAAAATATTTTTGTGACTAACACAAAAGAGGGTTTTGCTTTGTTTTCATGAAGTTCAAACAGAAGAAGTTTTATGACTTAAGTAAAATGAGTGCCAAAGGGTTCGGAGAAGGAAGGTTTCCATTAAATAGATCTGAACTGGTTCAACAGTAATTTGAGCTCGGTATGAGCTCACTTTTTGCCCTGCCACAGTCAGCAGTGAAGCAAAAACTTCACAAAACACACGAGGGAGCTGATGACAGATGAGAGGGCATGAGGCAACACAGGGGCCATCTCTGAAATAATTACTAGCACTATGTTACAGCCTGCCATGAGAGCCTTTCCCATATCCTTAAATGTAAACAGCACTTAAAAGGAAATTTAACTGGAGTGGTGAACCAGGAAATGAAAAAAATGGGCTGAAAGAAAATTATAGCTTTTCCTGTGACCCAAGGAGCAGCCCTGGGAAGTCCAATCTCCCAGCAGAATCCCACTTCACGGTCACCAGGGCTCTCCATCTGTACAGAGTAGGATTTCAGGATGACGTCTCCTTTCCCCCCACTTTGCTGGCTGTCACAGGAGGCTGCTGTCAGCTGTGGCAAACCTCACTCTGAGATATGGAGAAGCAGTAAGGCAGCTCAGGACAGCTACCATGCAGAAAGCCTCAACTGCTGTAGGGTCTGAGAGAGAAACCCTGGCTCAGGGATCATCCTTCACCTGCATTTAAGTCTGCTCTGATTCACAGCAAAATAATCATTTTGATGGTGAAAAGCAACTACAAAAAAGAAAAAAAGCTTTCTTGCAACAACAGAGTCAACTAAAAGCCAAGCTGGGAAACTCTTTTACAGCACCTGCAATTTATGGGACCTGGGGAACCCAAGAGCAGGCTCGGGCCAGGTGCAGGGGTGGGTGATGCTGCCTGGAGTCCAGCCCTGGCTGCCAGCACCCACGCTGCACGAGGGCAACCTGAGCACCATCCCAGGGGTTCCTGCAGCTGCTAATAGGGGTGACCCTTTGGAGAGAGGGTCCCACAGTCCCATGGCATCAGCCCACATAATGACTGGGAAAAGTGACACCAAACCTGCAGCCGACCAGAGTCCCAGCTGGTCCCCAGCATCAGGGCCACCTCTAAAGCACAGTGCAAACATTACCCCTGGGCTCTCCCTTCGTGCAGTACAGGGTGGAGCCCAGGGACCACTGGGCTCTGGAAGGACATGGTAACCTGCAGTTTGCCTGAGGGGGTCTCACAAGATGCCACTTCATCTTGCAGCATGGCAAGTCTCCCTCCTGACAGCTTAATGTTTCACCTGCAGATCTGCACATAATGAGCTCATTTTCAGGATCTGCAGCTAAACCTCACTGGCTGGGTCTGAAGATTAGAGATAAAAACCTGGAGATTCAGGAACAAAAAGTAAAGCACAGCAGTCAGAGTTGCTGCTTCCCTCCTCATTACTCGTTGCTCTAACTGCACCCAGAGGACAACCCTTGCAGGCAGCACTGAAATTGGTTCAGTCCCTCCTGGAGGGGTGGGCAGGCTGTTACCAAAATAATGCAGAGAAAGTTTTGAACTGTGGAAAAACTCACCCAGGTTTGGAGCAGGGAGGTTCATTCCTCCTGGGAAAAGATGAGCCTCCAGCTCAGCAGCAGCACAGCTGCCCAATACCTGCTCAGACAGTTTAAATCCTGACTTCCTGGGGTGAGCAGCGCTTGCAGAAAGACCTCACATCAACAAGAGCCAAGTCCAGGAGGAGGCAAGGCACAGGCTCTGCTCAACAGGGAACCTCCTCTCCAAGGAATTCTGCAGGTGGCATCATCCTGCACAATGCAGTAAATTCAGAAAACCCTGGGCAGGTCTTACAAGCAAAGTCAACAGGAGTCCTGCTGTGGGACCCAGACTTTTTGTGAATACCAAGGTGATTTTATGATAAATGTGACTTTTCAGGCCACCAGTGCAAACATGCATATGTAACCATGTAACCTGAATAATCAAGATTTAACTGAATATAGAGAATTGTTACCCAGTTTTTCCCAGCTACACTGCAGGATGGAAACCCAAATGAAAACACAAATATTTTTTGGTAACAGGTAATAAGGACTTAGGAGAGTATCTCTGATTTTTATTTATTACATGGGCAAGAGGCCAGACAGGGCATTTAGTTAAAGTTTTATTGATAATAGTAAGTGGTACATTTCTGACACACTTCTTTTTTTTTCCCCTGTCTGTAGAATGTGGTCCTTTCCTTTCCTTTTATGTATGATACCGAAAAAAAAAAAAAAAAACACCCAAAAAAACCCACACCCAACCAACACAAACCACTACGTAACTTTCTGTAAGGTCCAAAAAATAGCCCTACTGATAAAATAAAGAAAAGAAAACCATCATTCAACATAGAAATATTAACATGCAGATGAAATAGGGAAGAATTCTGCCTAGGCTGTGAAGGGGAAATGCTGTCTTAAAAACGTAAGCTTTGAATAATAAAAACAAAGGCAGGAAGTAGGAAAAAATAATGAGATCCTTATACTCTGAAGTTGGCCAAATGCATCAACCCCTGTTACATTTGTTTTTCATGTGTTATTCACAAGGCATGTTCATGCCCTGGGAAGAACACCAGATAAAACACGTGGTTATTGGCCAGCAGAGACAGTACAGCTAGAACACAAGCTCAGGTGTGTGGCACCTTTCCTTACCAAGTGTTTCCTGTTTAAGTAGAGGTTGTCTGCTCTCTCTCATGTCTCTCCTGTCTCCAGCATGACATGACAGGCCACCGATACAAACAAATTGCTTTACAACATGATCCTTGACTGTAAACAAATCAAGCAGGCAGGATATTCCCTGTCAGCTTACTGAACATCATGCTCCTGTGTTGAAGTTTCCACTTCACATAAAACCAGCCTTTATCTTTCTGTGAAACAACCCAGCAGTATGTTGAATTCAGTGGTTAGTTTTTCAGCTCAACGGCCTGAAGCCAGTTTACAAATACATAATCATCTGAAATAACTGTTTCCTACCCATTCTAATTTTCAAGACTTTGTACTGCACATGTCATTGAATTACAGGAGTAACTCATGCAGTTACAAAAAGCTCCTAGAAGGGAAGGAATAAATTAACATTATGCCTTTACTGTCATAACCAAATGAGGGGACTGAAATGCACAAGGGTTTTTCCCCCATCTTCAGCTTTACAGAATTTTTTATGTGGTTCAGTGGCCATAAAGTTAGCAAGAATTAAAGTGTATCTACTACTGAAAGCATATCTACTGCTCTCCACCTCAGCTAACCACCAAGTGACAGTTTAATACAGTTGAAAGAAGTTGGTGTGGTTTGCTTGCACAACAGACTTTCTAAAAAGGTAGCAACCCTGTTGTAAAACATTTTGACACAAAGCAGGAAGAATCTAGCATGCTGTTCTGATACCCACATCTTAGTTAAATCAGCACGGTTCTAGCAAAACCAGACTGCAAGAGCTGGGCTACAAGAGCCACCACAGGGAGTTTAAGCTGCAAAAACATATCCAGAGAGACTGCTTCATAACCAAGAAGCAAATACAGGACTAGGTTGGGTATTAAATGACATTCTTAGATTATGATAGTTTAAGTGTGCACTCACGCCCTCTCCCCCATAAATTTTGGCTGGTTTCAGCCAAACTTTTAAAGGGTTTGAAGCCTTAAATTATGAAGCTCCCCCAAATTTCATGTAAGCTGGTGGCTGAGTAATGAAAGACTCCATCCAGGAGTCCAGGCTTTTCAAGGGTGCATTCCAGTGCTGCTAGACAACAGTTGCAAGAAACAGACCTTGGAAAAATGTTACAATTAAAAAAAAATATAAATATACATATATAAAAAAAAATTAAACTAAAAATTTGGGTCAACAGCAAATGAATTGTCAGGAAAACAAACCCAAGGTTTATCGAAGGCAAAACTGGAGGATCCCCCCACATGTACTATATGTGAAATGGATGACAACAGGGATTTAGTTATACAGCACTTAAGAGTTCAAGCTTGTGATGCTGGTGTGAAAGATTCATGCAAGCTTATCTCATGCAGATCAGCTAGAAAGTAGCAGAAATACATGTGGTACACACAGGCATACCACACTTCCTAAGAATTATCTCACATTTCATTTTGTTACCAGTCTAATATTGCAGTCTGACCCATTTACTTCCAGAATCGAGAGATCAGGTCAAAATTATTAAACATGATGATGATGAAATGGTGAACTCCAACGTACCTGCCTGCCTGCATGCCTTCTGTAATTAGGTGTCCTCTAGCCTACCTCTGGCTTCTGTGGCACACTGAAGTACAAAAAAAAAACCAAAACCAAACAAAAAAAGTCCTCAAAGCCAAAACTATCCCAGCTTTAAGTACAAAGACCTCTTACATTAGGAAAAACAAACCATCATTGTGAGGAACAATGTGAAAACTTCAGATTCTTGCAAGAACCATTTTGAGTCATTTTACAGGCTTTCTGGCATTTGCCAATTACATAATTGACACCTATGATCTACAGCATCCTTTACCTTAAAAAAAAATGAAATAGAAACTATTAGCCTTCAACAAATTGTCTTATATGTGATAATGCAACAAGGTCCAAACCTTGAGAACAAGAGATATCCCTGAAAGTCTTTCAGCTTACCATCTGCTTCACCTTTCCTTTTCTTGCTTATTTTGTTCATGCTTAGAACAGAATCAGGCAGAGTCCAACATCACCACTTGGCTCTGGAAGAATACATACATTGCTTGCACCGAGCCACACAGCTTTGTCCTGTGCCTTACATCCTGGCTATGAAAAGCAAGAGACAGAGTCCAAAACAGGGCGGGGAGGAGTGAGAGCCTGGTGCCACCTCCAGTAACAATGGCAAGGAAGCTATCTTTTATTTAGTGCACACCTATGTGTTCACTTCAACTGGATTTCAGCAAAGGGTCTTTAACTTCTAAGCTAGGTTTTCAGCTTCAAAACAACTGGCTCTGGATAAAAAGTTTCATATTCTTAACAAATCCTACTCAGGTGAAGGGGAAACAAATTGTGCTGTAACTTCGAGCCTTCCACAAAGGAGACACAGAAGATACCTGAACTGGAAAAAAAATACTCACAGTAAAGACCAAACTGTTAGAGAAGAAGATAACAGAAAAATCTGATCATTTAAGCTCACCACCCTACACTGAATAGTATGTCAATACTCTCCGTGCCAAACCGACCCCGTAAACTTCAAGCCCTAGATTCAGTTATAAACTCTAGGCAACAATAAAGAAAATACTTTAAAAAAATGCTTCATCTACTCCCCTTTCATTAAGGACTTCAAATTAATGATGCTTAAGTCTAGTCTAGGCTTTAAGTGTCCCAAACTGTAACGATTCAAGCTTTTAAACACTCACCCACTCTTCATTCAAGCATTGGTTTACAGAAAGATTTTTTAATTGTTTTAAAGAGCCTCCGGGCTCACTGCAGGACCTTTTGATTCTCCAGCATTTGCTATCACTTATTTACATTAGGTTTTCCATTAGTCAAGTGCTGGCTAGTTTACATTCAAATGAATCACAAGCACCAGAGCAAACAAGACTGTTAAGGCAAAGGAATCCAACTCAGACAACATCCAGTACAGAAGACATTTGAAGTCCAGAAAAATAAGAGAAATTTGCTTTGCTCAGCATGTTTCAGAACAAAAAATTATCATTAAGAAAGAGTGAAATCACTGACACTTACATGGAAGAGCCACTAAAAATTCCCTATCTCTTAATTTTCAGCAGTTACACAAAGGCATTGACTGAAAACACCAGGGACTGCAAGTAATTAAAATTCTTTCCAAACTCCTCTCCAGGAAAGCAGTAGGGAGAATCCCAAAATCTGTTACAGGACCACATTATTCTCCCAAAATGCACAAATACTGAAGTGATGCAGTAACCCTGTGAGTGCCACCACCCTTGCAGCATGCAGTTTAGAGAAGCAAGGGAGCATTGTGCTTTAAGACTCCCTTCTTCTAACCAGTCCTGGATAACAGAGGCTTGAAAGTGTCAATGGAGCATCACAATAGTTATTTACACAACCGCAGCTAAAGTTAATGACCTAAATTTGGTTTGGTTTGACTTTCATGGTAAGATGCAGGTTGATGTGCTGGGTCTTTATCCAAGATCTTATTGTGACCTTTCAGTACTTAGAGGGGGCTTCTAAGAAACGTGGGGATGATCTACTTAGCAGGGCCTGTTGCCACAGGACAAGGTGTAATGGTTTTAAACTGAAAGAGGGGGGATTGAGTGGATGTAAGGAAGAAGTTTTTTACAATGAGGGTGGTGAGACACTCCCCAGGTTGCCCAGAGAGGTGGTAGATGCCCCATCCCTGGAAACATTCAAGGTCAGGTTGGATGGGGCTCCGAGTAACTTGATCTAGTTGAAGATGACCCTGCTTATTGCAGCGGGGTTGGACTAGATGACCTTTAATAGTCTCTTCCAATCTAAAGCATTCTGTGATTCTAAGATGCACTGTCCTTTACACTCAAAAATAAAGGTCACAGCTCTTAGGATCCAGAGAACTTGCCAAGAAACAACAAAAAAAAGTTTATTCTGTGCTCAGCCCAAATTCTAATAAAACTTTACATTAGACCAGGACAGAGGGAAAATTGCAATTTAGTGAAACCCCAGTAAATGGCATCCCATAAAACGATGCCAAACCCTTGACTTTGAGTCAGCCACATTTCCACATTGAGTACAATTGTTTTGGGTGACTCACACCTGTAATCTACCTGGGAGATAAGTAAAGGAAATCTCTAGCATGATTTTATTGCAGCTTTTCAAGATGAACTATAATTTGCCTGATGCTCCTCATTTGAACTTCAGTTATTTGAAAATTCAATTTGAATTCCAATCTGTCCTTAGGAATTTTCTCAGAAGCAACAAGCTTAATGGCATTAATGTAAGATGCACAAAATTGGCAAGTGAGGTAATGATCATGGTCTAACAGATCCTCTTTTCAGTAACAAGAAACTTCTTAGGCTGCCTACTTGCCTAAAGACCTTTATGAAAAGATAATTTCTATATTGTGGTAGTGAGTTTATGCTTGAAATATAAAGTTTATATTATCTTTTCATTATGTTTCTGTTTGCAGTGTTTCATCCTGTTTTTCTTTTAGTTCAAAGTCCCAAGTTCAAATTCTAACCTTGCACTAGTTAGTTACAGCTGCAGGCAAGTCAATTCAGCCTTTGCTTCTCACTCTGTAGAAGAAAGACAATAATAAATATTTATCTACATTAAATAGATATTGGAAGGATTTGTTGATCTTGACAGTTTGTTTTTTAAATACACAATGACTCTAAAATTCTAAGCAGAAATTACCTACTTTAACCACATTAACTGTAATTTTTGTAAATGGCTTGTTGAGCTTTGATATCCTTTCCTTCCTGAGGGACATGGTTTCCTACAATGCACTTGTAAGACTCACACAACTGGAAGATACCTTTCTCTCACAGCTGGTGAGTGAGCCAGCTAGAGAAGGGGCTTCATTGGACCTGGTGTTTGTAAACAGAACCTGTAAAAGTAAATTAATTACCTCTGCGGCCGTTCAGCAGTCAGTTAATCAGCTTCCTGTTAGAAGGAAAAAAATACCCTAAACCAAAGAGTGATTCTGGGGATAAAAAAAAAAAAAAGATGAATTTCAAGTCTTGTGAAGCATCAAACCTGAACAGGAAATGGGCTGAGGCTTCTCTAGTGTTACAGGGAAAAAAAAAAAATTATATGAACTTCCCACTGGCTGAAACTGTAATACTTAATTCTCTGGTCCTGATGTTACTTGTAACAAAGAGATTAAAAGCCAATACTGAAAATGAAAAAGGTCAAAATGATCCTTTAGAGCAGCCATGTAATGAAGCACCATTTTATCAACACGTGCTATGCCCAGTTTGATGGGACTCTTCACTACTTCAGCTTCAGCCAATGCTAGAAGGAAGAAGCTCTTTGCAAGCACACACTCTTCTACCTTAAAGTTCCTTCTAAACTCTTACCTTCCAGAACAGGCACTGAAACTGCAGCCTTCCTCCTGCACGCTACCAGACGATGGCAGTCGAAAGAATTAAGCAATAAAACAAAGCCTTCCATCCATACAGAAAAAAAAAAACCCTAGGACAGTAAAACAGGTGATAAACCTGTGCTTCAGCAGCTAGGGAGTCTTTTTTCTTGCATAATTCTGAGGGAGAAAAAAGATTTTTTTTAAAAGGCTCCAATAACCAGTTACACTTAACAATGATATGGGGATGTTTCAGCAATTAAGAATTTTGTATGCCAGACACCAAGACCTTAATTAGCATAGCATCATAAAACCTGGCCAAAGCTAAGGACATCCCAGATTGAGCCAACCACAGCCTCAGCACCATGGAAACAGGAGCCCTTCCCTAGCAGATGCTCTCTGCAGTGATCCCATGCTAGCCACCCCATGACAGCTTTCAGAAAAGGAAGAACTACTTAGCCATGGGAAATCACAGCAGTGGATTAGAAAGAGACCAGACAGACACCTTACAATTGGAGTAGAAAATTTAACTACTTAGGTACCCATATGGCACACTGCTACAGCCTCCAACTTTAACTGCTCTAACTTTAAGTCCCATTTTCTTTGTAAATAAGATTTACTATATAGACCTATGCTTCACCCTGCAAGAATTTTTGGCTGAAGGTGGTAAATGGATTACATTTAGCTAAAGAAGCAGGTTGGCTGGGATCTGTTAATCCTATTAGCTACCTGGACACAGGTAACAAGTTGAGGAGGTGCCTTTTTAGTGCTTCTGCAGAGAAGAAGTAGGCTTTAACTACTTGTAAAGTATCTAGATTCCTGTAGGGCAGTTTACAGTCTTAAAATTTGTTTGTGTAATGCAATAAATTTGAGTGACAAACCACCTTTATACAGACACATGAAGCTACATCTACACTGGAAGTTTCAGGAAAACTTTGACTCTCCAGCAAAACAGCTGCACTCAGTCCAAAACTCTCTCTGTCTGGGGCAAGAAAAATTTTTCTACTTCAAGTTTACAAAACCACTGACCTGATGTCCCAAAAAAACCCAACATGGTTCACCTTTTTGTGTCTATACAGTCCATTCACTCACTGTCTCTTCCCTATTTAAACTGCAAATTCCTCAGGGCAGAGACGGTCTCTTCAGGACAGTGCTACCAGGAAGGGCCCTACTGGGAAAAAAACCAACAGCTGGCACACTTGTGTTCTGTGAGGAGGACACAGGAGAAAGGTGGGAGAGCAGCCAGGCAAGTCACGCCCACTGCTCACCCTTGCCCTAGCAGCCACCTGTGAAAGGTCATCTCTTCACCTTGCAAAACCCACAGCCAGCACATCTGGGAAGCTGGTTACAGCCCACAGCACTCCAGTTTGCTTCTGCACATTACATTGGAGCACAGCTTCAAAGGTACTTGGAAGGCTTGGAAGAAAAAGTCTGTTTACTTTGAGAAATACCAAACAAACGCCTTCCACCCAAAGAAAAAAAAACAAATCACCATGACAATCCCTGTCCTTTCTTCTGTTCTCTTAAGACACCCAAATCTTGCCAGACTGTTTTCAGGGGGCAGCAGTGATGTGTGAGGCATTAGGGGAGTTAAATATGTGTATTACAGCTTGTGTTACACAATGTACCTCCTCTTCAAAGACAAGTTACCTTGAAAAGCTCTAGGATGGAAAAAAATTAATAAATCATAATATAATGCAAAGACTATCACAACCCAATCAAACTCTTCCCTGTTCTCTCCAAAAATAAACCTCCCAAATCCTGGTGGCTTCAGATGAAAATTGGCTTTCTTCCTCTACCAACAGCCAAGCCCCAAACTGCATCTCAGGGCAGGCCCAGGCAGCCACTCTTCCTTGAAGGGCAGCGAGGATCTCAACTAAGGCAGCAAGGCTGAAGGACACAGCAGCAACGCAGTGAGATACTCAGCAAGCCACCTCTTTCCCCAATGACTCTTAAGTGGAAACTGAGGTAGCAGAGACATATTTCAGTTGAGCACATATTTGAAGGGCTGCTCATTAACCCACCCTGACAGGAAGAAGAAAATTTCCTCTGGCTCAAACTGAACTCCTTACTCTTCAGAAGTACTAAACAGTAAAGCTTTTACTCCGCAGTCACATTAACATGCCAAGCAACCCAAGACCATCCATACTGATCCCCATCCTTAAGTGCTCTGCTCAGCTAGAGGTGCTGACACGCATCTGACAGCACAAACTCCAGCTCCCCTGAAATCTTTTCAGCTTGTTTAGAAGCATCCAGTGCAGGCACTGGCCTAGATCAGGAGCAGAGTTATGCACACACGAATGGTCTTGACCCACTTCTCGTCACATCGTCTTGACTACGCGGAGCTGTGAACTCTGTTTTATTATTAGCAGCAGAACAAAAGCCTGTGTATATACATGAGGTCTTATGAATGCCCATTCACTGTACAGGCAAGGGATGAAAAGAATTGTTCTATTATTTCCCACCACCCTCCTCCTCCTCTCGCCGACGCACTGACGGACCCACTGAATGCCGAAACACCTTCGGCTGGCAGCGCCCGGCTGCCGCTCGGGGCAGGGGCCACCAGAGCAGGTGAGGTAGCTGGCACCAGTGGACACAGCCACGGCCAACCAAACGTCCCTCCCAGATGCACAGGAGAATTCTGAATATTCAAGGAAGCAAAAGCAACTTAATGGGGGTTTCCCTTTACACAATAACGGTCCCAAGATTCAGCTTCCCCTCCCTAAACTATACCATACTGCAGAGCAGATGGACTGCCTCCAGCCAAATCACACACGAGGGTAGTTTCTCCTTCAGAACATTTGTGGGGTTTAGCTCTCCAGTTTACAGGAGAGGTGAGTAACTCCTGGGTACAAGGCAAAACATAAGACCCATTCCACCATAACAAGGAGCAAGGTTGCTGTCCAGCTGTAAGTGGGCTTTGACTTTTCTAACTGTGCCTCTGCGTGCTAGTCCCCTGAAAGCAAAAGCACATTTCATGCTTCATCACTGTAAAGATACTTCTCTACAGGACTCTAATGCAGCTCATGCAGGGGAGCAGTAAATGTAAGAGGCTGAGCTTTGCTGAACAGAACAGAAGCTTTACACTTCATCCCACAGACATATACACTGCCTGAGACTGCAGTATAAATGAAAAAAAATGAAGAAATATACCTCATCTAAAAGAAAGCAATTTGTCCTACTGGTCCTAAATGACTGTGCTATTCCTCTCTTTGAAGAGCATGTCTTTGCACAGAAGGCAACCTTCTGGCTTCATGTTGCTGCAGAAATGTTAAAAATGTAAGCAAATCCAGGAGTTTGCTTCTAGGATAAATAAAGCTAAATAAGGCAAAGGTTATTGCATTTGGCCTCCCGGCTCTCACCATGAAACCAGGATCCTTGTCCCATCTAAGCAAGCTGATTACCTGATGAAGATTCAATTAAGTCCAAGCCAGGCTAGATCTACACTAGAAGCAAATTGCACCAACCCACCATAAACCATGCCCTTTCAGCTATAGACCCAGGCTAAAAAATGAGAATAACTGCTCTCTCAGCTGTTATTTTAAAATGTGACACAGAGCAGTGGACACAGCACTACACACAACTGCTCCCAAAATCTTTGTGGCTTATTCTTTTATAGACACAGCTTGGAAACCCTGCTCTCCCACTTGTAAGTCTCCTACCTTTCATCGCACAAATCTTACATCATTGACCTCAACTTAACGAGTTGGCTGCCACCTCAAAACATGTTTTGAAACTAAAGTTAAAATGAAGACAGACTTTGCAATTACAACAGTCAACTACCAAGCACACTGCTGTAAGAAAAAGTGTTACTTCAAACTTCAGTTTTCCCAGTGTGTTGAAACGAGGAGGCAGCAGGTACAACTCAGTGTTTTAGCGTATGATAAAAAGGGGGAAAAAAAGACCACATCCTTCCTTTTGTTGCAGCAGCCAGTGCTCCCTGCTTTTGTAAGTCCTGTAAGATTTCTGGCAGAGAATTGCCACAGGCAGCTCCCCACAGTCGTGGGGCACAGGCAGCCCTCAGAGCAAGGCCCTGGAGCGGAAGGGCAGCCGGGGCAGAGCGGCAGCTACGCCTCTGGGCGCAGCAGAAGTAAGAGCAGCCACCCCTTCAGGGACCACCTTCACAGAGAAGCACGAGCCTGGTCTCTCAGGGCTCCTCACCGAGCTGCTGGGATCACAGAAAGGCAGCCCTGGTCCTGCCAGGACCCCCCTGGCTCTGCAAAGCCTTCCGGTCCCTTCTGCCGGCACCTGCGCACACCCAACGGTACAAGGGGCCACGGGAAGGACCTCCCAAAGACCCAGCCAGAGACCCAACGGCAAAACCACCACCCACTATCTAAAGGCAGGTTTAGAAAGGAGAAGAAAAATGTCCCTTAACTTTTTTTTTTTCTCCTCTGTATGTGCAATGTCTTTGTTCAAGCACTTACCATGACAAACCCATCCTGTTTTTCACAGTCCAGCAAAGACCGACACAGATGTGCCAACATGGAAGAGCAGTCACCCACTGGCTGCTTCACAGCCAGGTGAGCAAACAGACCTTCTTACCACGCCTTTTGGACCATGTCTCTTCTGCTTTCCTACTCCGTTGTGCATGGGGAAGTTCTTTCATTTCAACATGGGGAAGTTCTTTCATTTCAACACTAGCCAAGAGTTCAGGAGGCAAGAGTTCAATTTCTTGCACCACTAGAGAGTTCCTGTGTAGTCATGGACAACCCATTTACCTTCCTGTGCTTTTATTCCCCATCTCCAAAGGGAAGATGTCTTCCCCATGCTTGGAAGATACAGCACCCTTCCACTTCAGCATGGTTTTGAGTGAATTAATATAAATGAAGTATGCAAAGGGATAAGCCTGACAAGAACATGCAAGATGTGGAAAGAGGAGGTATCACTGAGAAATGTAGTTCTAGCCAGAAAATTTATCTTTCTCCTAAAAAAGTAGTTTTTGTACCAAATTTGCAGCTCTAAGTTCAGGTAAGCAGGTGACCCTTTCCACAGCTGAATCCTTCCATTCTATTAGGGCAGAATTAAACATCAAAACCTCAACTTACGTGCTCTATAAATACAGAAGAGTTGCAGGCTCTTGCAACATCATGTGAAGCTGCAAACCATACTCCCACTGCTATTCAAGAACACGCCAGCTCTGGCCAAAACAGAATAAACTTTACACTAATCGCTGAACTGCAGAAGCACTAAGCACATTTTTTCCCTCCAAAGTTAGACAGTGTGTGTATCTCACTCTTTTCCAAAAGCATCAGAACAGTAACAGCTACAAGTTGTGTCTGACATCCTCTTTTTATGTTCTTGTAGATGCAAATAGATCCAAAGTTGTACAGCACAAAGATGTTAGATACAAACACGGCCCAGCAGAGACTCTGCAAAGCTGAGCAGTGAAACTTGCTCTGTTTAAAAGTACCACAGTGCCAGAAGAGCCTTCAAGTTGGCCGTGTATATGTAATACAGTTAACTGTGCACAAAAATAACATCATTTTTTAGTCAATAGAATGTTTTGGGGTTTTTTTTGGAAACTTCAGTGGAGCCCAAGTTCTGTTAAAGCCAACTGCTGGTTAAACAGTTCCACTCTTCTTCCCACAGGTAGTAAATACGAGTATTTCCTTCTGCCTTTCCCCATTTTCCTTCCACTCCAATTTTTAGACGATTATCCTGTCCTTACTGATGTTTGGAAGGGGTGTTCTCAGAACTAGTTGTTTCTCAATGTCCTGAGTATGGCACAATGTAAAAACTGAGCAACTCCCCCACCCCCACGGTGGCTTGTTCGGTCTCTCTCAAGCCTGGCTGTTCCACTGCATGACTCTGTCAATCTGCCACTTCAGCAAATGCACCGACCATAAGCCACCACACAAATGTGGTTGTAAAGAAGCGGCGTGTGCATGGGCGAGAAAGATCTGCCCGCTGCAGCTGCCACACAGCCTCTGCTTACCTTGCCAGTCCTGCAGGGCTGGGGTAGCGTTCCACACGCTTAGTCTCAACACCTTAAATGGCCAAGGGTGAGCTGGGGTTCAGAGCAACTTCTTAATTTTCAAGAGAGAAAAAAGATGCTAAGACTGAAAAAGAAGGAAGAGAGTAAATTAAGGGATACGATCTGAAGCAGAAAGGAGAAAGCAAGTGGGAAAGTATTTAGAGGACCTGATGAGAAGACTCTCTCACCTCTACCTCCTCCTCTTGGAAGCCTCAACATACCATTTTAATTAACAATACTTAAGTGCTGGAGGCAAACTAGCACCATTACTCTTGAGCATTTTGGACTCCAAAAGACAGAAGTGACACTTCACCTGCCAAAATCATCCCTGGCAAGATTCCACTGACATCACTGGAACTACCCCAAGCATGAAACTGGCCCACAGTTAAGACAAAAAGGCTTTGTTTTAGGAGATATGGGGCATTTATGTTTCTTTTTAATAAAGCTCAGCAAACAATTGTTTATTGTCCCTGAGCAAATATCATCGACAATAAGCAAGCAGCTATCACATTCATAGTACATGCTGTCTGTCCATTTACTGCTAGGAAAACAACTACCAATAAAGTGCAGGGTTCTCAGCATCCCGCCCGTATCACAGTTCATATCACATAAGGACAGTTTAAATGCCTCTCAAATTGCCTACAAGATCCACATTTATTCCCAGTTTTTAAAACGTCCTTCCACACTCCTACTTCTCTGCCAAGTCAATGAAAGTTAAATATCCTCCCTGGGGCTGCAGGAGCTAGCACAGATACACGTACCACAGGACAGAACAGCACCGCTGCCAGGGAGTTATTCAACAATGCTCCCACCACAAACTATACACAGTGACCACATCATGTTCACACAGAAGCTTCTTTCCCTCGTTTTGTTGCAGTTTTGTTTGACTATGTGAATTCTCAACAAAATCCAAAAAGTTCATGTGTTCCTGACTCTCCCTGAAGTTTGCTACAAGCATTATGCTGAACTTCCAGGACCAGATCCTGCTCCAGCGCCAGCCATGGCTGGACACCACATTTGTACAGCATCGATATATGCCAGAACTCATTAAGCTATGAAAAAAATCTAAGAGATGAAGCAAACAAGTAGCTAAGTTACACAGATCTCCTGCATTGCACCTCTTCTCATTCAGCACACCAAAAATACATTTATCCACACAATTACCCTGGCCAGCCGCACTGACTTTTAACCCAAGATGTAGGAAAATCTGGACTCTTGGACTCTCAGGACCCTTGAGGGAAACTCTTACAGAACCACCCTGAGAGGGATGGAAGCACAGAGTCCTCGGGGCTTGCTGTGAGGACTTTGTGAGGAAACATCCACTGTCCACATCAGAAGTTCAGCTGCTCTGAATTCTCATTTTACAGGGCAGGACATATAGGAAATAAAATATGCATATTTTTTATTATGATTTGCTTATCCACCTCTTCCTATCAGCACCACACACGCCCGGCCTCCCCAGGGTCGGTGCGGGGATGCCCCGACTGCAGCACCAGAGAACACCCGAAACGCTCCGCACAGCGCGGGCACCCTTCTACTTCGCTCCCCTCTTTTTGCTGTTGTTGGGTTGTTTTGGTTTTTTTTGTCCTTTTAGCAGAGCCGCGATTCACTGTCCGCATTTCCCTT
>NW_008581391.1:0-5241 GCF_000691845.1 Merops nubicus
GGGATCATATCGAAACCTCCCCGACATTGGATCGGGACACAAGCTAAGCTTCTCAATGGAGCAAAAACCACAAAATTAGCCAAGTGCTTTAGCTAAACCTTACTCTCTTACAATCTCCAAGGAAACTTTTGAAACAAAACACTGTACCTTATGGAAATAAACCCAAGAGTGCCCAGGAACATTCCTGCATTCTGGATCAAGGTCATCTCTGCTAATAAATGGCTAGACTGTTTCATAGTATGTATATGGGCCTTTCACACCATCTCTTTTATTGAAATCCCAGGTATGCCCTGGATGTTAAACTGCCCAAGGACCATTCCCAAGAGACAGCTGGGATTTAATCACACTCTTGGTGGCTAGAGCAGCTAACTAGTGTAGATGTGAGTACTCCAGAGCAATTCGCCTACATGCCCAGCAGCATTCCTCAGTGTGTTTAGAATGGTGGGATAGCCATAGACCAAGTATTTACACTAAGGTTCTAAATTAATATCTAGGCCACTAAAAATAAAAGTGGATTCATTCTCCAAGTTGTGGAGTACCCCAAACTCCTGCTAAGGTCAACAGCATCAATGGGTTTCTAGTGTTCCTGAAAACTAACCTCATTTTATTTGTGTAGAGTTTAGAAGTCTGATATTAGATTTGGAAATTTTGACCAAGCTCTGTGTGACAGTCTTTAATATTAGATGGATTATTCCCATAATCCTTATGGAAAATGTAAACATTCATTTGCAAACAAACCACCAGGCTGACATGTTTATGCTAGCAGAAGTTGAACATGGCTGAAGACTTAGCCTTCTGTGGCACTGGAAGTATATTATTTGAATCTTAGCTGCCAAAGCTAGTACCTATAAAATCTCAGCCAATGAGATGATAAATGCCAAAACAAAATAGAGCAACACCTTCACAATTCATGGTTTGCATCTGTTTCATGAAATAAGAAGCATGTTGTGGCTATTCTTTGTCATATCAGGTGGTATCCAAAAGGCGAAAAGGATTTTCCAATGCTAGCCCATGGCTGATACTAATTCCTTTGAAAATCCTCTGCTTATGCTTCATTTCCAAGTTGAATGTGGTTTCTGCATACAGAATTGCAGAATAGCCATTTGCTACTGATATTTTTTAGTCTTGAAAATAGCCTGTGATTAACCAAAATGAAACTCATGCACATTTTTAATATGGTATCCCATTTCTCTCTAATTATTTAGAGTAAGCTATATAATGATTTGTTAGCACGGCTGGGTAACAGTGTGCTTGTCACATAAAAGCACAGCATGGCTCAAAGAATTGACAATATTCTCTAAATTTTAATTTCATTTTAGACCTCTCACTTTAAAAGGTAATTTATATGTTTGTTAGTTGGATATTAAATCCTACTTTCTCCATAAACTCCATAAATTATCCTTATTAATAATTGTTGTCACAGCAAAGTGACCGGAGGCAAAACAATGAGTCAGCAGCAATTAAAACAAATGATGAGAGAAATGGAGTCACTGCATGGACACGCTGCTTTTACTCTGTAATGAAGACTGATGCTTACACTGGAAACAAAACTATCCTGGTGGTCTTCATTTCTTCTTCAATCAATACCCCATCTACATCTTAAAAAGCAAGCTTGACTCTATTGCTCTCTTCACAGGAGGGATATTTATGACTGAGGCTGTCAACTCGCTCTAAGTGGTGTCGTGCTCTTGGCTTTCATAGAGCTACACTGCTTTAGGCCAGCTTAAGATCTCCATATACATACCAGGGGTGTCAAAAGGCAGTATAAAGGTATGTGAAACACTTGTCTCAGTACAGTGGGATAGTCACCTCTTCTGACCATCTGGTTATGCTGTTCTGGATGCACCCCTCCATGCAGTTTGCTGTCTTGGCTACCTGGGCACACTGATGACTCATATTGAGTGTGCTCTTGACCATCACCCTCAGCTCCCTTTCTGCAGGGCTGCTCTCCGGCCACTCCTCTCCCAGTTTTTACCTGTGCCTGGCAGTAGGCACTTGTTTTGGCACTTTGTCTCCCTTGTTTTCAATACTGCTGTTCTTCAGCCCTGTGTCACTGAAAGGAGGTATCACAGGGTTGGTGTTTGTTATAAAGACTCAGTTCAACACTGCTTTACTCAGATCTTATACTGTTATAGCTCTATTGAATTCCGCCCCCCCCGCCCCAATTTTAGGACTGCCTGAAACAGCTGAACCCACCATTATGTCATGTTTTACTGCTTGTAAAACAGGGATAGTGTTACCTGCCCACTTTGTTCTGCACCGCAGAGCCTCCACAGGCAAAGTGTTATATAAATGCTTTGCTTTTATTATTTCAAATACTAAATCAAGGGCAGGACAAGTATAGCAAGCTGGAACAGGTCTTAAATCTGCAGAGTTAAGCAGAGTTGTGTGCATGAAATATTTCAAAAATAATATAAAAATGTGAGACTAATTCTCTGTAGCGAAGGAACAAGAGTAATTGCAGAAATGTAGGGGTGAGATGGGAATCATGGGAATTATCACTCACACAAAATTAACTGCAAACAGTGTTTTGCAAGCGTACAGGACATGAATATGAAAGATCAGTCAGAAGGACTGGAAAAGTGATCCATCAGAGCTATAGCAAAAGCCAGAGTTCTGGTGGCTACTGTAAGAAACTGAGGCCTTTATGGTTTTGCTTCATTATGGACTAAATGAACAATACTGACAGGATTCTTCTTACATTGGCATAATTAATTTCCCCACCAAAAAAAAATTTGTGCACCAGCTAAATTCATAGGTAAATTTCTATTAAATAAAGAATTAGGTCATAGCATATGGTTTCAGATAGCCATCACATCAGTGATATGTGGGCATATAATGGTGCAAGACTTCCTGAAAGTCAGGCAGTTTGATATCCTCAGTTTGTCTGAAGAGCTACAATTCCATTTCCAGATGTAGATCAGGTAAATGTGTCTAACTCCAGAAGACACAGAGGAAGGTCAGTTCATGCTAAGTAGGATAGAGTATAATTCTATATAAAGTATAGCAAGGTACATATAGAAAATAAGCAGCAGCCCATCTTCCTGACTTTAAGTATGCCTTGAGTGAAAGTGGAGATCAGTCTTAGACACAGCAGAACCAGTATAAATATACTTTGGATTTGAAGAGCATATACAAAAGATACCCAGCTCCTGGATGCTGTTCACTATGGGTCTATTAAGATCTCTCTGATCACAGGTTAAAAACATCTCGTAATCAAAAACATCTTTTCAACAAAAGAGAAGTTTTGCGGGAATAGTTGCTTTACTTTTTCCAAGCTTTAGAGGATTTCCATGTGATTTAAGGAGAGAGGCCTGAAACACTCACGTGAAGGTAAGATAAAATAAGTTACCTGTTAAAATAATGTTACCTGTTTCTTTTTCTTGTGAAAATACTCAGTCATCAGGACATATAATAATTTCCAAAGGCCCAGAGCTCTTTGCATCTTCCAACAGTATTTTCTGCAACTGAGCTCCTAAATCTCAGACCTCTGAAAACCAGGAAATAGCAGAGATAAGCCATACACTATTTACCTAAGCAACTTTAATTCTGCTGACCCTGAGTGAAATGACAGAAAGAAGGAAGCACCTGCCAGTAGTTTAGCTGAACCCAGTTTATTAGCTGTGGGTATCCTGAAGGGCTGAAGATAATACGGAGCAACCAGGAGAGCTGTGATTGTGATGTGAAGTGCTTCAGGCATCCTCTGTGTATGTGGAGAAAAGAATAGCTGCAAATTTCCCCCATCAGAGGCTGTGGTGCCCCATTTCAGCAGTGTGCTGGATAGATTGTGTCAGAAGCTTCGCATAATTTCTCTTTTTGTCTTGGGGATTATAATCCGTTAAATGGGAAATGAGTGAAAACTCTGGGGTTTTTCCTGGGAAAATGAAAGAGGGGCATTAAATGGCTTTATGTATGAAGGGTGAGTGGATTACAAAATGAAATGGAAGAACCATAAATATTAGCAGATGTGTTGCTTTTTCAGAGCATGGCAAGTATTTTACAGCAGGCATTTCCCACTCTGTGCATTTCAAAGGCAGGGAGCACGGGTGTCTGGTAAAGGCACAGTGTATCACTTTGAGATGGCAGAATTATGGATGTCTCCCCACCTGCATTTGCTTTTAGAGATTTGAGATGAGTGAACTCAACACTGCAAAAGGACATGGGGCATCGTGGGCAGCCTTGTAGCTAACACAAGTTCATCCACTCCACTTCCAAGGGGCTGCTTTGCTTCCTTCAGTAGCTTGGTTTTCGCTTTGTCTGCCTGCTTTTGACCGAGGAAGGCTGGAACAGTAGCAAATTATTGCAGTCTGTTTCAGGAAGAAGAACTATTTGTCAGACAAGATAGCAATCAAGAGCAAAGTAGCTTTTGCAGTGTTTTGCATGGAGCTATGACCTTGTTTGGATAAAAATAAAGTATACAACTTTATTCTGAAATGTTCCTTTGTCTGTTGTACACATTGCAAACATGATGTGGAGAGTATGAAAATGCTTGGAAATGTTTTCAAAGGCTTCATTAGACCCTTGAAAAAAATCACAATTTTTTTTTTCTCTCCTCACACGTTATCACTTTTCTTTCAATGTGGGAACAGTGAGTGTTAATTACAGGTGTAAAAAATGTCTTTCTAAATATGGTTCTCTCTGCAGAATTAGAATATCCATGAGTATAAATATAGATGGAGGGAAGCTCAAAATGCTGTGAACCACTTTCTTGCTATCACTGCTACACAGCCATGCTAGCATGTCAGACTCCATGATGTGCACCAGTGGTACCTGTTTTCACCTCCTCTATCCAAGCACTCTCTTTAAACTATATTTCAAGCCTCTTTCCCCCTCTATTCCCTTTACAGAAAGAAAGGGCAAAACCTACAAAGGAACAGAAGTCCTCAGATACATAGGCATTTGCAAAAGACAGAAAAAGGGAATGCAAAACCCGAGGTTAGATTGACAGTTGCTGTCAATTCACACAATTCCAAAGCCAGAGCACACCAGAGCATGCAGGAAGCCAACCTCGTGCATCCCTCACATCAGCAATTGTGAGATCCCATGAGAAAGCAAAGAACAAAGTCCCCACATCTCACCTACCCTCTCTCATCCTTTGGGCATGTCACCTTAGTTTAGGATTAATAAACTCTTTCTTCTGTGCTTGCAGATACTTCCTCCAGTAATTTTTGCGTTCCTCTTTGCACTCATTTCTATTTGTAGCTCATTTTATTTTGGAAGTACCTCCTTAATTTCCTGCTG
>NW_008581391.1:5272-14601 GCF_000691845.1 Merops nubicus
AGACGAGTTCAATCTCCACTCTCGCTATCCCCTTCAAGAATATCCAGGGTTGAGAGATACACAGATTATAGCAGTGTGAAGAGTCTAAAGCAATAAAACGATTTTATTTTCCTTTTGGTTTTACACAATGGAGCTACATTAAGAGAAAAAAAAAAAGTCCCCTGTGTTTTTAGAAAAGACTATGCTCATTCTCAAACATTTTACATAGAAGAGCAATTAGCTGATTTACACAGTAAAGTGAATCTTCAGTTCTTAAAAAAATAGCTCAATGTTAGCAATAAGCTAATCCATAGAAATACAAAGGCTACAAACTCAGTTCTTCACTTACAGTTTTGATTTAAAGTGTGATTTAAAACCCATTAATGTCACCAGAAGACTTTCCACTGACTTCTGAAGGAATTTGCATCAGACCATTACAGATGTTACATTTCTAGCTCTGTGGAAGAAATAGAAGCCAGACATGAAAATTAATTCACTTAACTGTGGATTGTGGACAAAAGAAAAACACATTCTGCATATTAAGATGAAACATTCCTTTTTCTCTAATGCATGGAGGAACACAAACAAGAAGAGCAATGCTCTAACTTTCTAATAAATTACTTATTCAAGCACTGGTGTATGCTTAAGTGGCAGTCATTAAGATATTTCCAGACAGACCACTCCATCCTGTCATTCGGCACCTTGTTGCCACAGCTGTCTTCTGCTTAATTCTAGGCACACCTCTCCTTCTTTGATAGCGCTCTTGTTATAAAGTCACCTTGTGGGTCTCACACAACCTGATCCATTTTTTACTTTACAACTGGCCTGATCTGCTTTCCATGTGATTACAGAAGAACTCCACCACAAATATATGCTCGGTGGCAGTGAATAAACAATGGGGTATTTGCAAGGCATTTTTCAGAAGGGTGAGAAACATCAGGGCAAAAATAACTGCTGGAGTATTAAGTGTAATGGCCACACAGCTACTGTTTTTCAACATATTATCAGTTCAGCTTGCTGATAAGAATGACAGTATTAAGAGGAACGAAAGCTAGTACCTCTGCATGTGTTTTTTATTCAAATTGAAAGCATGCAGATGAAAAATACCATACTCTAGCCATTAGATTTTCCTCCATTATGAGAAAGATACCACAGTTCTCCTGGAGGTAAATGAGTTTCTCAAAAGCACTGCTGTTTGTCAGCTAGTACAGTAGCCATTTCCTTCTTGACTGTAGGTGATGGGAAGCTTTCACAGCTGTTGTGCTGTGTGCTAGCCAACAAAACGTTAGCAAAAGTTCTTCCATGTGAATTGCTAAAATAAGCAAAATAAGAGCTTTTGCTGACCTGCTTTCTTAAAGAGAAAAAAAGATCCTTTATATGGATGAGAAGGGAGAAGAAGAATGTCTATGCTGGCCCAGAACAAACTACGACCTTTTTTTTTTTTTTTTTTATTTTCCACTCAGCACTATACATTTCTCTGAAAAGTTCATCTAAGAAAAGTTGAAAGTTTCAAATAATCCTATGATTTCTGAAGCTGTGATTTTATGAAAACAAACAAAAAAAAAAAAAAAAAAAAACCATAACAAATTTTGATGGAAAGATCAGAATGGAAAGAAATACTGTTCATTACAATTACGCTGAAAAGTTGGAGGAGACAGATGACAGCTACATAATTAAAAAATACTGCACATAGGTATTCAATTGATAGCTAATGGATACCTCTCTCCATTCCCTATGAAAAAAAAAAAAAACAGATTAATGCTGTTCAACTTACACAAATTTGAAAGGAGTCATGCAAACCTTCAAATCTGTAAAAGAAACAATAAATTGTTTTTCTTGTTTTCTGGAGATAGACACAAAAATTGTAGGATTATATCAATACAAGATAGATAGAATTCTTTCAAATTCACAGAACTTCCCAATTATTATTAATGTAGACAGGTTGCCTAGAGATACTGCTGAATTTCCTGGCTGAGGAGGTAGAAGAGAGGGGTTAGTGTAGGTAAAGAGGTATAACAGTTGGGGCAGAGTGATGGGCTAGATAACGGATATCCCTCTGAATACTGCTGTTTTATGATTCATCAAGCATCATTTTTCATCAGCTATAAGTTACTCCAGGTTCAAACCTTCTTGAATGCCCACTACATCCTTAAGACTTATTAAGAGATGAGGTGTTACCATAAGATAGAAAATATTCCTCACACACAAGTTGCTCTGAACTTCTTCACGTTCACCAGTGACAACCTGTCATGGTTACAGGGGCTGGGACCAGTTTATCCTTATGTGGGTAGAACCAAAACTGTGTATTCTATACTCTCTATGTCAGTGCTCATGGGCTGTTAAGAAAATCATGGGTAGCAGCTGCCCAGGACAGACCTCACACCCCAGGTTATAACAGATAAGGAAAGAGGTTCAAGGTCAGGGGAGATGTTAACACCTTCCCACCCAGCAGGAGGAGTCCTCCCTGTTAATGGGCCCATCCATGCCTCGCCCCATGACTCATACAGAACTCCCCCCAGGAGCTATTTCTGTTTAATGGACCATCAAGGACCCACTGCATGACTCATAGACTGATATCAACCCATTGTGAGATGCTCCACCCAGGGGGAGGAGCCAAGTGCTCCCACCTGGATATAAACTGGAGTTCAGGACAGCACAGGGGGCCTTACCCACTGGATTTCCAGAGGACAAGAGCTACCAGATCTTTTCTACAAGACCACTGTTTCATCTGGACTGCTACCACCACCCTAACTACAGAGTATCCGGTTGTATTCTGACTCTGTTTGTGGTTTTCCTTTGTATTATTGCTTTTATTTTTTTTCTTATTAAATTGTATTTCTGACTTGGAGTCTCTCACTGGTTTGTTTTTCAAACCATTACACAACCCAATTACCCTACTGTCATCTTCAACAGGAAACGGCTCATGGTGATGAGCCTAGTCCTGAATTAATGGCCAGACAAAGCATGTATGTATATAGCAGACTCTCCCTGGGAAGAAAACAGGAAGGGCCTTCAAGCTTCAACAGATTTATGGAAATTAACAAACACAGTTATTGTCCCATCTATGATGAAGGTCAAACTAAATTAACATTACTTGTAGTTTTCAGCGAATCGTGACCACACCAGTACTTGAAGATCAGAAATGGAAACTCCTGAAGGGCAGGAAGCCATATCTGCTTGTTACAGAGTGGGACTATAACCCTAGCTGGCCTTTTCCCTGTTCATTTCCCTTGTCTTGACCAATAAATAAGCAAGCTTGAGCAATAAAACCATGAGGAGGAAAACCTGATGACTAATGAACTGGGTTTTTTCTCATTCCTGACCTTGCTGGGCCATTCCATCAGTTTAGAGGATCGTTAATCAACAAATCTCTTTCATTTTACCTTTGCCTAGAAATAGAAAAGGTTCACACTTTGTATTAATGTCACACACATAAAGTTTATAAAGGCCTATTCAATGAATAAATATACATTGCAATAAATGATTTACCAGTTGTTATAAAATCTCCTTGGTCAACATACTGCCTACAATCATGGCTTCTCAGCTTTCGCTACCACTTGTGCTTTTGTATTCCACTCAGTTACTTTTACAGTGTTTACCATTAACAATCAATTTAACGTTTTAAAATATTCCTTCATATATAATGTGACTGAGAAGACTGAAAATATTTTATTTTAAGGCTCTTTCTTATATCAGGAAACAACAACCTTATTTTTTTCCCCCACTCCTCTTGCTTAACAGAAACAATAGAAACCAATGTAACCACTTGCAAACATATATTAGTCTCTTGGCTTTATTTCTGAAACTCCTCTATTAGAGCCCACTTAATTAGATGCATAAATCCTGTAAATGATGTCAATGTTCGTAATTAAATGAGACAATTGCAAAATCAACTGCAGCACAAAATGTAGATAAATGTGGGAAGAAACAATACGGGATTGCTTTATTATAAATCTGCATGACTAACACTACCATAGTGATGTAGCAGAGAACCTATAACATCTGCTTCATACATATGAAAATTCAATTAAATTATCAGCCATGAATTACTGTAGCATAAATATCAACAATGAAAATTTTGACCTAATTATTTTAAGATTTTTTAAGCGGAAAAAAGGTCATATTTCACTATGATGAAGTTGGTAGATTCATTTTGTGATGCTTAAACAGCTTAATCCTGTGAAGTCTTTTAAAAAAATATATCTTTCACCAATGGCAAGAGTACAAAAAGGGGGTGAGATGGATTTAAATCTACTGCCGCTCAGAATCAAGTCAAATAACGTAAAAATGAAAGGCAGTATCTTAACTGTAAATTGCCATAGCAATCAAAGCTCTATTAATCTGGGTATTTTATATCAACTAAGGGTCCATATCCATGTCCAAGGTGTATCTTATTGTTTCTCCAGAAGAAGTACCTAGTTTCACAAAATAAGCTGGTTGTTTCTGTCACTCCAGTAGTTTTGTGGAAGGAAGAGGAGTTTAGGGGGGAAAAAAATGGCCAGGAAAGAAAGATTTTAAAAGTTTTCACCCTCCATGCATTCAAAGCATACAGGACTGACAGCAAGGTTGACTTTGCTTGCAGTATGTGTAAATACATATTTGCATGCATATTTACACATGCGTGTATATAGGTAGGCATGCATATATGCATATCCATATAAAACGATATATCCCTCTCCTTTTGCTCTCTCCTTGAAAGAGGTCAGCTTCTGACCACAGCCAGACTGCCATCCTCAGGGAACATGCACCAGACAGTTGCTACCCTTTCAGACCATAAACGAATTTTAATATTTATCCCCAAATAAATCTTGATGACAGATGGACTGATGTTTCCATGAATAACAGTTAGAAGTTAGGTCTTCCAACTGGATCTGGCATCTGTCTTACAACAGCAAACCTCAAAGTCTTTGGGCAGGTGCTCAAGGCTGCCACCACAAAGTCTCAGCTGAAGGAGTGACTCCTTCATGGGTAATAACTTACAGTGCTCCGTGACTCAGTGCTTCAGAAATATACTGCTCCTGGTGTCACATTTACTGTTGTGAGAAACAGGCAGAACTGAGCCCAGGGACACAACTAGCTAGTTGTCCCATGTCCACATTCTCCACCCTGGCAGTACTTGATAACGGCATCTTCTGCTGTTCCTTATGGGCTGCTAAATGCATTCTCAGTGCTTAACAAAGAATAATACTAGCAGGACATGTTTAAAGCATTGATTTGGTGTTATCGAATGGCAAACAGATAGATGGGAGATTCATTTCAGGTATTTATCCCTGGAGGTCCTCAAGTAAGGTGCCTAAGCAGAGACCATTGTGCACCAAAGGAACAGTTCAGCATGTCCTTGGTCTTTACATGGGCACACAGAAGAGCATAATAAGTGCTCTTCTCTTCCAAATACCATATTAAGGGCTTAGAGATGAGAGTAATCCATAGGCCTAAAGGACAGCAGGCAAAACACATCCTTGGGCTTCAAAACTGTTGCAGAAATTAAAGAGGGTATGGCTATTGCTAAACCAGGCTGATTTTTGGGTTTGGAGAAGGCAGCTCATTGCTCTGGCCTTTACCAAAATTTTCCTGGAATGTTAGCTCACCCAAACTCACAAATGCCACAGAATTTCTAATCACCCAGACTTGTACACCCAGACATCTAAGGAGGAAGACCTTTAGATAGAGAGGGTTCAATCCTGAGGTGACCTTTAGCTCTGAATGAGACAAAGGTTTAAGAAATGTGATCTGAATCTCTAGAACAAATTTCCCAAAAGAAACCCACTGACCACTCCAAAGCCTGCATTCTGCAAGGACAGCTGAGGAGAAGAATACTCAGTATCTGTGGGAAGGTGACAGCAATCATTCATGGCTCAAAGCTAGCTGGAGAGAAGCCAGATGTGCTTCAGGTGCTCTCTTATCATCTATGATTGCATAGCTTCCATATCAGAGATGGTTGGAGTCCAGGTTGCTCAAAGCACAGCTAAGGAAGATAAAGACACAACTGTCTGCACCCCTTCAGACAGATGTTCCCTCAAGGCCTGATCAATCTTGCATCAAGCTGGAGTCCAATACTTGCTGCTACACATGCTTACCCTACTGCACCCTGCAGCAAGCCTGGTAGCTCACAGGTCTCATGGTGCATTTGGAGCCTTTTGTGCTAAATGCATAAAGTATCAGAGGAGGAGAAAAGCCATGGAGCTGCAAAGCAGCAGAAACCACATTTCTCTTACGTTCAAAAAGCATATTTTCCTTCTGAAACTTAGTTCTGGTCCTCTCCACTGCCATATGCTCTATGGCAGCCCCCTTTGTCTCACATGATCTAGAGCACTAGGTTTTGGTGCTGTGATGCTCAGTCACTGAGAATAAACCTGTGCTGCCTGGGCATTCTTTCACCATATAAACCCACATTATTTAACAAAAGAAACCCAAAAAGCAACAAGCCAGTCATCATGTAGTTCTGCCCTGAGCTGGAAACAGAAGAGAATGAGCTGCTTCTGACAGATGTCACAGAAAGCAACACCTGCAGGTGCTGATGCTCTGCACTGCTCAGGACACCTGCATAATGCACCTGCATAAACTAAACTGAGTTTTCTTTACCCACACAGATACACACACAGATTCACTGGACTATTTAAAAGCAAGCACACGTCGTACTGGACAGCTCTTCCAGGGCACAGCATCAGCACCTCAGCAATGATTGGTCTAAATATCTATTGCAGAGGAAAACACACCAAAGCTCTGTCTTAGACTTGCTTCCAATCAGAAGGCAGATTAACTACAGAAAGTCTGTATTATTAATAACAGAAATATCCTTGTAGATGGATAATATGGTGTCTTTTGCTTCCATCATTAACAGAGATCTACATGGAGTAAGTGGAATCAATACAATGAGTAGTTTATAGTGCTAACCTGGATCAAAAATAGTCATCACTGTGTGAGGAGCTGCTGCTGAGAACTGTTCCCTATGCTCCAGTCTGTTGCTATCCAAGCTGTACTGAGAGCATTAGAAGGTAGATGTGACAAACCCATACCGCATGCATTTTTCACAGCAGCTTGCTATGGCCTGTTCACCTTCCTTTCTTTAGCTGTAAGCTGCAGTGATACTTCATCCATGTATATTAGCAGCTGATTTCAGTTATAATAGCAGATTTAACATGTCAGGTTTTCGAAAAATTCCTCTCTGTCATATAACTGAACTTGGAATCACTATTGATTTTTAACAGTCTCTGCTTGTTCACCTTTCCTTGTAGCTGAAATTACAAGTGATGCTAATTGTTAACACATGTAGCAATAAGCTCCTGTCACTCTTCCATCACTACATCACACAGCCCTGCTGAGTCCTGAATCCATTCTTTTAATTTTTAATTCATTGACACCAGAAAACCTTTAAAGATTTTACCATGACCAGAAGCAACTGCCCTCAGATCTCACTGACATCTTGGTGAGATTCCTCTGACTGAGAGCAGACCTCTACAGCTGAATCAGCCACTCTCCCCTTGGCAGGGGATAAAAAGAGTGCAACTCACTGCAGCCTCATCATATTGTTTTCCCCTGCAGTTTTGAGTGTTCCAACGTGGCATTACTTGCATATGCCTTAGCGAAAGATTTCTTCAATTAAATTAGAAAAAAAAAAGACAAAACAAAAAAACCTCACATTCAGTGCTTTTTTATTTCATTAGTAGGTCAACAAGACCAGGCAGCAGAACTGTGATATTTCTGTTCCAGGCAGACTTCAAATTCACACCTATTATGATCCAAAATTATGATTTTAATTGTGTTCCCTTTCATAACAGACATTAAAAAAAATCCTAATGGTAAAGTACTAGATGTGCTGAGATTCAGAGCTAGTCAGAGCCTTTGTGTTTTGAGCTTGCTAGGGTCTAGCTTCTCAGTTTGGTTAAATTGCTGTAAATCACAACTTGGTCAATGATGTCACGCAGAAGCAGTGCAGTCAAACAAAAATACTGGAACCAATATAGGAGCTGTATGAACCTCACATCCCAAAACTGAAGGTCTCTGTGTGCCCTAAACATCCTGAATCTCACTAATTTTTTTCAAATATTATGCTCTCAGTGTGTTTGAATCTTTTTTACCTACTGAATAATGCTAGATTTGGACAGGAGAGTGTAAAGCAGCCTTGATATAACAGACCAAAAATCAGCCTCCAGTCAGGTAGCAGAAATGGTAAGATACATAGATGCCAAAACACTGTGTTGTTTCTGTGTTGTAGGGATGCATTTCGGGATTAATTTGACACTGATCAGCTCGGGATTTTTATATTCATCACTTAGAAATGGAACTGATTTCGGAAAGAGTCTTTTAGGCAATTAGAAATCCAAAGCTATCTCTCTCTGGTGCAATAAGATCTTCTGCAGTCAGGACCCACCTGTCTCTGTTGTCTGTATGTTTGGCAGATGGCTGTGAGGGAAGCACCCCAATCCTTGGCTGGTCTGTGAACAGCAACCAGCACGGTGGCACCACAGCTGAACAGTTTCCATAATTCACACCCTATGAATATCCATAAAATGGCATCATTTTCACACTGTAGCTTCAGCTTTTCAGTCTCCCTGCAACTTCAGGACCACCTTTCTTCCAAAAGACAAAAAATATCTGCACAGTTAAGAGCAGACATTGAGTTCTGTAGCCAAGGAGTACAAAGCCATATGGCGCTTGGGGCCACTGGAACCATCAATCTGTCCAAAAGTCTTTGATACCATACCCTCCAGGACTCTTCTCTGGTTGGTTTTCCAGAGGACTCTTTTCTAGTTGGTTTTTCCACAGAAGATTTGTATCTCCTGGAAAAAATTACTTGCTGTCCAGTGCATTTGTAATGTGTTGAACTATCACAAAGAGTAACTACTCTGCAACTTTATAAATATGCATATGTATTTGTATATTTGCATTCAAGAGATGTTGGCTGATGCAGGTACTAAAAAAAAAAAAAAGAGGGGAAAATGAGCTCTACCTTTCAGAGTTTATCATCCCAACATAAAACAAGAGAGAAGTGGATTCTGTTAGGAAAGCAGAAAGAGACCATAAGCTTCTATTTATTTTCATTTACTTTAATTTCAACTACCAGACTGGAGCTGAACAATTAAATAGTTAAATATTCTGGATTAAGCATTTATCTTAGAGCATTTGCCTTTTCACACATAAATTAAATTTTCTTGGTTAATCTCCGCTTTTCTTCTAATTATCTCTCTCCACACACACTAATGGTTCACAGCTAGCATCTCTCTTCAAGCAAGATGATTAGCAAGTGTCTGTCGTTGTTGTGCTTTCTTTTTTCCTTTAATTTTTTCCTCCTGGAGATGATGATACTATTCTATTGCTATGCAAAAGTGGTTATAAGAATATATATATAT
>NW_008581392.1:0-5236 GCF_000691845.1 Merops nubicus
TCTTCCCTAAACTAGCTGCGAAGTTGTGGCTATTCAAAGTGAAACTGGTAGCAGTTAAGGCTAATGGGTGTCTTTTGTACCGTCAAGTATTTTAAGGGATCAGAATATTCTGGAATTGATTTGCGAGATTTTTTTTTTTCACCATGTTCTGTAAAATAAAAAAAGTATTACAGTGTGTATCTGTTAAACTGTGCTATTTTGGGGAAAACGCTTCTGGGGTTTTTTGGTTTGGTTTTGGGTTTTGTGTTGTTTTGGTTTTTTTTATGGGGCGGTTTGCATAACTTATTTTATAGTATAATATTTATATTGTAACGTACGTTGCATTATATTTGTCCTAGATGACGACGAGAGCTCACTTTAACAAAGCACGCGGAAAGCAGCTGGTGTGACATCGGTGCCGATACGCCAGCCTGCAGAGCAGACAGGCAAACCCTGCGAAATGTGTTCGCAGCGGTGATGGTTTTGAAATCCAGTGAGTTACTGGCAGCAGCTAAAATTTGGCTGGTCCTTTGCTTATTTTCAACCTGCTGATTTCTTGGGATGGAATAGCACCTAGTGATTTGGAAAATGAGAGTTGGTCTCTTTTTGGAAAAAGTTTGTGTTTTAAAGTATGCAGAAAAGTGTACATTCTGTATGCTTAAATAATACCTATTAATAATAATAATAGTATCAAAAGTTGTCTAAAGTTGTTCTTTGCCTAATACCCTAAAGAGTGCAACATATGGGGTTTTTAATTCAATTGCCCCTGTATTTTTTTTCCCCTATTGTGATTTTTTTTCCATTTTCTTTGAAAGCCTATTTAACTTGACAGTGCATGCTAGTTTCTTCTCAGAGTTATACATCATTACTGGGTTGCTTGATTTGTCTAAGTAAAGTATATCTGTATGAATTAAACAGACAACTTGCAGCTTGGTGGAAGTAATTACTGGATATTGTTATTTAAAAATGATGTCAAGACTGCTGAGGAATATGTCTCAGAGAAAATAGCAACAGGGAGATCCTCTGCTGGTTGGGGGCATTGGTCTGTCGTAAGCACCACACATTTTCCCATCGTTCATCTTTGCAGGTTGGTGGGCATTGTGTTTTCGCTGGCCTTTAAACTGGACTTCTGTTTAGTATTGATGTCACTAGCTTGGTTGAAATCAGGGTCCCATGGTGCCACTGACAGAATTGTCCTAAAGAATGTATCATTTCAAATATAAAGACGTAAAGGTGGTAGAGGAGGAACAGAGAGAGGCTGGGGACGTGGTGACATGGTTTTGACTGGGATAAATTGTCTTCCTAGTAGCTGGTACAGTGCTGTGTTTTGTATTTAGTATGAGAATAATATTGATAACACACCGATGCTCTTAGTTGTTGCCAAGTAGTGTTTATACTAAGGCAAGGATTTTTCCACTTCCCATGCTAAATCAAACACATGACTCTATACCAGCTACTGGGAAGAAAATTATCTCAGCCAAAATCAGGACACCCAGTCACACGCTGAGTCTGTGACAGAATCGGGGCTACATCCTCAATATGCTAAATCTCACTCCAGTGCCATCTCTACTGGGATAGCCTTAGGGGTGTGTTCACTTGTTCACCATGAATGAGGACATGCTGGCCACCTTGTTCATATAGCCCTGTAAATGATGATGACTTTCAGTCAGCAGTGAACTAGGTAAGATGCACACTCATAACCTTGAGGTGTGTGCTGTTTTCGGCAAGGTGAATGGTAGTACAGACTTCAAAGTGATAGGGACTCTGTAAATAGCTAAAAGGGAAGGAAGAATGCACAGACATTGCCAGTCCCTCGGGCTGTGTGGGCATCTCCACCTGTATGTGGTGAACTTTACGGGCATTCTGAGAAGGCATCACATTTTCAGAGGGTTGTTCAAGATAAAATATTTAAGTGCACTTTTTTTTTAACCTTAAGTTATTATGAGCTGTTTGTTCCACATTTACTCAATGCAAAAGTTTAGAAAGGTTTATTTGACTAATAAAGTCTAAGCCACAATAACATGTGCATCACAGGTTTCCTGTTACCTTCATAGAAGCTAGAGTAACATTTTGATGCTTACCCTCTAAAGAAATTTCTAGAATGTATTATTCCAGTTATAGTTCTGCAAGCCGCTTTCTTTCAACTACTTACTTCCATATGACATAACACTACTTGAAATTACACAAAGAACAACTGGGCAAAATACAGTGATGTAATGTCTCTACCTTTTTCACAGTGTTTGATGGTACTTTTAAAATTGGCTTAAGAGGAAAGGGAACATAAAGTACATAGGAAGGCTGGAGATCTGTAGATAATGCTTTATGAGTTAGAGGAATTCATGCTTTGAGTCAAAAGCTTTCCTTCTCTCTTATAATCTGAAAGGCATGTCATAAAGGGATGATGATTTCAGCATTCATTACCTATATCATTGCTATTTTTCTAGGAGGCACTCTGTGCTCTACCTTCCCCACTGATTGGATCAAAATATCAGTTTAATTCCAGAAAGTTTGATTGGATCAAAATAGTCAAAATATCAGTTTAATTCCAGAAAGTGAAAACAATAGTTAGCACATTGCAGAAATAATTTCAAGAGGTACAACAAGGAGGATTTAGGACTGCCCTTCCTGGCTGTCAGACATTAACTGTAAGTAGCACACATGGCATTGTCTTTTATTTGACACATGTCAGTAAGTCATATTCAGTACTGTATCACTTCACTGGATATAAATTGTTCTGCATGACATTTTCAGTACAGCATCAGTGTTACAGTCTATTTATTTCAGAAAAAAAAAATTAAATTATTGTGCCATTTCTAAGCATGAGATTGGGAGAAATGAGGGAAAAGTGACTGAGGGAATATAAAATCATTCTGTCACATATAGGAAAACAAAATCTTTCGATAATTTCAATGAGCAAAGTGATTGAAAGCACAAAAGATAAAATAATGGGTAGAAGCAGTAAAATTCATAGTAACAAGGAGTAGAATAAGCAGAGTTGGATGTTAAAAACAGGAGAGAAAGATCTATGAGCACTTGTAGTAAGGAGTAAGGGATTAATTAGCATTCCCTATTGGGCTTCTAGTTAGAAATTGAATCCTACCTTTCCTTTGAAGATCAGCATTATTAGTATAAACTCTAGTGTTTATCATTAATCTTTGAGAACAGCTTTCAAATGCTGTTGGTATAAAATGTTGAATGAAGCTTCTCAAGTACAGGAATTGTTATATATGGCAGTACTAGTTTCAGTCTCTGCATCTCAGATATTCCCTTGGATACTCTCTCTTCCTCTCCTAGAGATCTGTAAAAATATATTGATCATTGTGGCTCTCTACTGTGCTGTGAGAAGACATGCTGAATGCTCAGCAGAGTGATAGTAACAGCAAAAATTCTTCTTTATTTTGACTTTGAAGTGTCAGAGAAGATATAATATCACAATTTCTAATCAGGTTTTCTAACTTTTTGCTTCCCAAATTCATCCATCCTGCTGATCTGGAGGAATTATTTCACTAAGCAGACAAGATCAGGAGTAAAAAAGATTATTTCAGAAGAATTTGGTGAAGCAAATAATCAAGTCCAATGACAAATACAATTAGGAAATGTTCTAGGCTTTTCCTAGTTCCTTTAAATTACAATGCAAGATGGTAATGAGCTGTGCAACAAATGAAGAAAAAAAATAAAGAAAAAAAATTGCATGCATCACTGCTTGAAAGGAGAAAAGCTGGCAAAGAAATGCTCAGAAGGGTAGATTTTGTAATGTTCTTTGAGCATCTGTGATGTATTTTTTTCACCAAAAATTTCACTGGGGTTATTATCTTATGATTTTATTTGGTCTATGCACCAGCCACAAATATAAAAGGTGTTTTTTCTTCAGCCCAGAGTACAACATCAGAAGCCAAATATAATGTTTGCCTTCTTCATTGACTATAATAATGAAGACTACTTTTCTAGACAAAGCACATTAGCTCAAAAATTATAATTTCAGGAGAAAATTATGGACTATCTGTCATGATTTTAATTTGTACTTCAAATGAAAGCCTACTCAGTAGAATCATAGCATCATAGAATCATAGAATCCTTTAGGTTGGAAGAGACCTTTAAGATCATCAAGTCTAACCATCAAGCCAACACTAAAACCTTTACTCCTCTTTTGCATTTTATACTTTTTCTGGAGGAAAAAAAAACCAAATCTGTTTCTTTGCCTGTTTGTGCTCAACTGCCTTTCCTGCCTGGGGGGTGACAGTGCTCTGGAAGAAAATGGTGGTCATCAGGCAGAAGGAATGTGCACCAGTAACCTGACACTGGAGACAGATGTGCTCAAGGAGAGGAAATGGGGGAGAGCCCAGACTAGGCTAAACCTTGTATAATTTTGACCTTTTTTTTCTTTTCTTCTGTTTGAGAGGTTTTCCATATTCATTGCAGAGATGCACAACCCAGAAAGTACACCTTTAATTTTAAACCAGGAAGAAAGTTTGCTGTCTCCATGGCAGCGTCTCCATGGCAGCATCTCCGGGGTCCTTCTGCAATACAAGTCATAATTGTAATTATTAGAATAGTAATAAAAAGGAAAAACATTCTCTAGTAGACTTCAGTCTGTCTCTGCTTTTGTAACCCTATAATCTGTACAGTTGATTTCCTTTAATACAATGAAAGTCATAGCCACACTCCTGAATAATCACATAGTCCCTCCTAGACAAATGATTATTTCACCAGTTACCTACAGATCTGTACTGAAGGATTTTTGTCTTTACTTTAGGAAAGCATGAATATGTACACCTGAAGATGCACTTATTTTGAAGTTGTCTTCCATACATAACAAGTAAATTTGATTCTAAGATTCATCAAGGAAATCTCTCTCTCTTTCTATACCTGTATATATGTTGTTTAGTTGTATATTTGTGTGGTTTTTTTTTTTTTTTGGTGTGTTTTGTTTATTTGATTGTTTGTTTGTTTGTTTTTGTTTTGAGTTGTAAGACACAGAGGAGAACTCTGGAGCAGCAGTGCCTCTGATCCCCACCAGAACAACCACATGTTCTGTGTCAGGCAACCCATTTAGGGTCAGATTCTTCTCTGGCACTGGTCATAATTTCAGAGCTTTTTTAACTTAAAGAGACATTTATGATGTGTTGAATTAATGATGTTAAAAAGAAAAAAGAAAACAACCTGCAATGCTTGCAAAGCACAAGGTTCTGTAATTAAGTTTTATTTGCTGGTTAACTTAAATATCTAGAGCCTTCCTGTCCTAGGATTAAGTAGGGAA
>NW_008581392.1:5250-15094 GCF_000691845.1 Merops nubicus
CTTTTAAAAGTTTATTTTTATGTTATAATGAATATTCTCATAAGTGAGCCTGTAAATAAGGTGAACAAAGTTACCTTTTTTTGCTACAACTTCTAACAAAATTTAGGAAACAGTAGTGCTTACTGAATTTTTTTAATGTACATGTTACTGTTTATAGTTGCCAGAGAAAGTTCAGTAAAGAAACACAGACATATTTTTGTCCTAAACTCCTAAGTTTTAAAGCTTGACATGTGGTTGGAAAATTACTGGTTTTATCTAAATCTATCCATTTAGCTTTACAAATTTCAGTAAGTTTTTCAGATAGATTTAATTTTCTGGAGGTCATTTTCTACATAACTGATCTTCTGTTTTGGATCTGGGCAGCCACCAGCCACAGCAAAATTTTAATGCAGGAAGTGCTAGGATGTGCTTGGCCAATTTCTGTAGAGATTGGAGGAGAGATTACCTGAGAGAGAATTTCAAATGGCCCTTCAGCTGTTTGCATATTTATACTTCTGCCTTTGGGTAGTAAATTTTGTTTGCAGTTTCAGTAGGGTTTTTTTTTCCTCGTTTACTTGCAGTTTATCATTAGGAATACGGCGTTGCATGAAGCAGCTCTGTAGGAAGAGTGAGCTGAAGTTCCCTGAAGGGGATCTAGTGTGATGTTTTCCTATCTGTATTTTTCCTTCATCTGCTCTGGCCAGGAGGGTCAGCCCTTCTGTTACTGACACAGCTGGTGAGAGGTGCAAAAGCAGAGGTGTGTATAATTTTTTCACTTCCCCAATATGCAAGCAAGCTGAAAAGCAGGAATTTCAGCTATTCAAATAAAAGATATCAACACATGGAAAAGAATGAAGACAAGAAAGTCAAGCTTTTATTTAGGAAAATGGTGAATTTCTCATTGACTTCTTACGCTGTTTGTCGCTTGCCTGCCATGTGGAAAAGGCCAATGTTTTCCAGCTGCTTAATGTGTAGATTTGTTTCTTGAAGAGTTTTGTAGTGCATACTCTCAGGGTAACAGCACCTACGTGATAACTAGGATGTTTTATTAGCTATTCTAGATATTGTATACTTCTAACTAATCAAGGGACAAGATTTACATTGTAGACTTGTGAGACCTGTTCAGGCTAACTTTTTTATTATTGTTATTATTTATATACATTGGATAATTCAGTTACTATGCAGTGGTAACAAAGTCGTCCTTCCTGAAAGGATTGCTCTGAAGAAACTGTCGGTGCTTTAACTGCTGCACTTGCTGGATGACTGCTCCAATCAATGATTCCTGTGGATCTTGTATGCTAATGATCTTACCACTATGATTTCTCCTACTGTTGAAACTGCATGTGGGAAATTTTGAGGAAAAAAGCCTACTACAGGACAGAGCACTATAACCTGTCACCCCCTTCTAATCCCATCATGTGATTACATTATCTACTATATTTCATATAGTCGTACCAAATAAGGTCCAGGAATTTTTTTTCCCCCTTTTTAATGGAAAAGGGTTATCTCTATCAATGGAAAGATGAAAGACTATATTAGCAAGGATTATGTAGTGGAAATTTTTGCAATGCCTGACCTTAGGTGTAGGGTATTAGTGAAAGAATATCTTGTAGAAGCTGGAGCAACTATGCAGGAGTTCAGCAATATTTTGGGGTTTATTTTTGCTAGTTTTGAAAGATGCTAGTTTTGAAAGATGCTAGTTTTGATGGCTTGCACTGGTTTTGCTTCTGCAATATATATACATGTACTAAGTAATAGTCTCCTCTAATGCGAACAGAAAGCACAAAGCAAAGCTCAAAGTAAATTGAGTTGATGTCTGTGTTCACCACAAGGATCCATGTTAAGCCCTCAAAGAAGATCTTGAGGCTCCAGGCTCATCAGTTTTGCAATGGATACTGCACTGGAAAGCAGATTAATTCAGGAAAGAAGAGAGCAGTCAAAACCACCCACCAACCCTCAGACAAAATGCATGCTTTGCAGAGGAGAGGTTACATTGAGTTAGGTGTGTAACTTAACCTGATGGCAGGAAGTACAGTTCATGAGGTGTGTTGCATACTGCTTTAGAAACTCAGTTGAATTTGGCAGTATTTTTCTTTGCTTTTGAGGCCAATAAATATTTTCAACTTGCAAATTTCTACACAGTAGTAATAAAAAATCTCATTACCAGAGAGCCTGAGGAACTTTCCTTTTGATGTGCTCTATTTTATAAAGTCTGCTTTGCAAAATGAGATGTGGTTGTTGCACCTTCCAACTTACTCCTGATTGCAGTGTTTGAATCTTTTAAAAACACAACGATGATAGAATCATAGAATGTACTGGGTTGGAAGGGACCTTTAGAGGTCATCTAGTCCAAACCCCCTGCAGTAAGCAAGGACATCTTTAACTAGATTAGGGCAGCCTGTTCCTGTGTTTCACCATCTTCATAGTAAATAACTTCCTCCTAATGTCTAATCTAAGTATACCCCACTCTAGTTTAAAACCACTGCCCCTCATCCTGTCCCTGCACACCTTTGTAAACAGTCCTTTCCCAGCTTTCCTGCAAGCCCCCTTCAGATACTGGAAGGCCACCATAAGGTCTCCCCAGCACCTTCTTTTCTGCAGGCTGAACAACCCCAGCTCCCTCAGCCTGTTTGTGGCTCTTCTCTGGATCTTTCCTAACAAGTCCATGTCCTTCCTGTGTGGAGGACTCCAGAGCTGGACACAGGACTCCAGGTGAGGTCTCCCCAGGGCAGAGCAGAGGGGCAGGATCACCTCTCTCCATCTGCTGGCCATGCTACATTTGATACAGCCCAGGATGTGAGTTGCCTTCTGGGCTGTGAGCACACGCTGTTGGCTCAGTGTCCAGCATTTTGTCCACCTGTACCCCCAAGTCCTCTTCTGAAGGTCTACTCTCTATCACATCATCCCCCATCTCCTACTGATAATGAGGATTACTCTTACACAGGTGCAGGACCTTGCACTTGGCCTTGTTGAACCTCATGAGATTCACATGACCCCACCTGTCAAGCTTTTCCAGGTCCCTCTGGATGACATCCCATTCCTCTGGATGGCAAGATAATGTATTGTTGATACAGAGGTGAAGATACTAATGTCTCAGATCTGCAATTTTTTTTTCAAGAGTTCCTCATTTAGGTAATTATTGCTTCTGTGTGGTTGTGTGTCCCAGTCAGAAGCTGGTATATTTCCTTGTACTGGAAGCATACTTGCCTACAGCATGAGAAATCCCATTTTCTCTTAGGAATAACTCACTTTTTAGAAATAGGAGAACTTGGTGTGCAGTTACTTGCAATAATACAGTGTAATAGAATTTAATCAAAAATTATAACCTGATCTTGCAAAAAATTTATAGTCAGTGAACTTTCATGCATCAGATTAAGTCAAGAACAAAGCTTTCCAAAAGGGAGACAAGATTCTTCATAATTTTTGGACCAATGTTACTAAGATGCATACTTTGTACTTGAGTACATAGCTAGTACGACTTGTATTAGATTTCAGATTGGATATAATGAGATTTAAGAGTATAGTGGGATTAATATATCCTAGGAAAGATGTAAGTTGATCAATTTAGGCTTTTGTCCTTCAAGCAGATACAAATAAATATGTGTACAGGGTCAAGGAGTAATTAGTGATTTCCTTGGATTTCTTAAATCTGTAAGTTCAAAGAATCTTCGATTTATTTTAGCTTTGTGGATTTACACTGCACAGCTTAATTTCAAGTTGGGTTGCTCAGTTGTGATAGATTGTGTAAGGTAACAGTCTCATGTGTTTTCTCTGATTATATACATAAAGTTTTCTCACAAAAAAAAACCCAAAACCCACCTGAAATGTTGTTTATAGTGCTCACAAAAACAGATATGTATTGTTTAAATATTTTCAAGACTTCTTTGTTGAAAAGAGGATGAAATTGGAAGGAATTGTATGAGAAGTATAGCCCACTGAGGGTTAACTTTTGGTGTATTTCTGAAAACTGGCCTTCACTTTTGGATGCTATTGTGCATGTATATGCATACTAAAGCTACTTTTTTTGTTTTGTTTTGTTTTGTTTTTTGTTTTTAATGAACCACCAGGGTGAGCAGTGGACAGCTAGCAGTGGGCTTACAGCATATATTTGGAAAGGAAGTGGTCTATGCCTTTGTTGTTGATGTTTTTTTCCAGCATGTTACAGGCAGGATATAAAAGTCCCAGCATGAATGTCACAGCTCAAGTATATAGTGTGGTGCTGATAGGTGGTAAAACAGGGGGTTTATATCGACAGTGTGCAAATTTAATATGGAAATCAGAAAGATTTCTCTGGCTAGTCCATGGCCCGTCCGAGTGCAGTAGGTGTGAGGTAGCTGAGCAGCATCCAGGCTGCCAGGGCTGCCAAGGGCTACTTCAGCACCTGTGGTACTTAGTTTTAGGTTCAACTGTCTCAAAGAGGCTCCAGGGAGCTGTCCTGACAACAGACAGTGATTAATGGGATGCAGGGGTCCAGGCTTGCTTGTGTCAAGGAGGTTGAACAGGCAGTGAAGTGGCAGAGGCAGCTATCAGTAATTTCTGCCATTTCTGCACTGTTCCAGGCATCTCACAGAGGCTTAGTAACCCTTTCCCTCTCCCCTTTGGCCACCTTGTGTTTGTCCCACTGCTACAAGGGCACTGTAACAAGGGTCCACGGAATATGAAATTGTGCAACTTCATCTTTGCAAAGCTGTCTTTTCAAGAACATCGAGCTTGGATTCAATGTGACTGCAATTATTTGCAGTATTTCCCTCCCTTTTGTAGCTTTTACAATGAAAGAAAGAAACTCAAAGTGTTTACACATCTGTCTCATGTTCTAGGTAGAGATGACACTCACAGACTTGTTCCTTATCTACAGTAGATTTTGGTGATGCCCAACACTGACAGCCTGGGTAGGTCTCGGCACTCGGCTGTCATGTGTTTGGGCTTGCTGCAGAGGTTCAGATCTGCCAGCCCACATCTTCATGGGTGGAGTCGTGGAGGCACTGGGCCACCTTTGCGTGGGCTGTAGTACACATGACACGAGCAAGTGCCTCTTGGCTTCCAAGCTGCTTTGAGATGTAGACCACCATGGTCCAGGCACTTCTTGCAGCCTGTTCCTGGTTGTTTTCACTCTCAGGAAGGGTCAGGATGGAGAATACCAGCTGGATAAGTTGTTTTGGTGCCAACAGTATCTTTCTGCTGTCTTTCCTGAGAAGCCCTTTGGTTTCCCATCTGTTGTATTGTGGTTGTATATTTTTCGCAAGACATAGAAAGGTGATGTGGCCTGAAGATTGGGAGCAACTGAGGACAGGTAACAAGCTCCACAGCTTGTTCTGGCAGACATAAAATATCCTGTACACTGTAGCCTGGACAACTTATGGGTGGTATTTCAACTGGAAATCCCAGTGAAGAGTAGATTTATAAAATGAGCTTCAGAGGTGTTCTTCTGAAGCCTGCGTTACTGCTGCGGTGTTTTACCCATACCAGGTTTAGGTGTGATAGTGCAGGTGACCATCGTGGTGTAACACTGAAACAGCCATGCCTCTGAGTGTTTGCTCACCTCCTCTGATGTGTTTACAACCTGCTCTTAGGGCCGTACTGCCATGGTGACAGGGGTTGCTTTCCTGAGCTAACTGATTTAAAGCCATCATTGTATTGGTAGTCATTTAATCCTGATTAACCAACATTAAACGCTGTGTACTTAGTTAAATAAATTATATGAGGGGTGTCTATAGTAATGCATTAATGTGAGTGCATTCTACTTGCAGGTCAGTAGCTACACCTTTTATTCTTTTCATCTACTGTTCATCACTGGCATTTAGCAGAATAAATAGATCATGACCTATTCTTGTATGATAATGCATCTGTTCCTCTATAACAACAGCAGGGTTTCATGACTTTAAATACCTAAAATACTAGGTGTATTCTAACTGTTTCAGAATTCTACTGCACTCATCTGTGGAAGGCACCAACAAATGTGCTATGCCTTGTCCTGTTTTTCAAAGGATTAATGTGCATTTACTAGGACCTTTTATCTGAATCTCTATCACAACAAACTCAGCTTTGTTGACAAGGAGAATACTCTATAATTTTCTCAGCGTGCCTCAGTAATAATTGAATTGTTAAAGTAGTGTTTATACTGCAAGTATATTTTTTTTTCTGTTTGGTTTGTCCAAGAAGACCTGAGAAGAACCAAATAAAGTTAGGTTTATTATACTCTGAATTAAGCTTAGAGTGATTTATAGAATTGTATTTATAGAACTGTAACTACACTTTTTATAGAGAATTTTTATAAAGACTTTTAGAAGAACTTAGTAATTTACAGCTAGGTGGTTGAAACAAATTATTTTCAGGGTTTGTTGCAGTTACTCATTAACTAGTGGTGTGCTAACAGCTAAGTAAATGTTTTGCAACTGATCAGAAGCTCTAAATGAGGTCATAACATACAGAGAGGTCCTGAGAGCTTGCAATTCCTGTGTCCCAATGCATATTTTAGCTATTAAGCATCCTTCACAGCTTATAGGCTCTGATCCAACAGTGTGCTGGAGTGTATGTGTGTATTTAAGCTAATAAGCAGATCAGTCAATTTCACTAAGGCTACTTACCTGCTTAAAATTATCTACAGAAATAAATATTTTGCTGGGCCAAGTTGTCATGGAATAAATAAGTATTTGCTGGGAAAGTTTCAGTATGAGAAGGTGAAAGACTTGAAAACCATCTTTGTGCAGCATGCTAAGTGGCTGCTCATTAATGTCCGTGAGCAGCAACTGATTTCCTCTACAAAAAGTCTTGTTTTCTATCCAATCACAGTTCATGAAATCATAAATATGTTTAATGTACTCATATTTTATCCTTGCATAGAAATTATCATTATAGCTGACATGATGCATGCAGAACTGTTGAAGTAATTATTTTAGGCTAGTAGACATGTTTCTTATGGTGTCAGAGTTAGTTGAAAGCCAGCTATTCAGTCCAGTGTTTCAGAGGGAATAGCTTATATTCCCCTCACATTGTCTCCTGTAGATATCGTTTGGATTGATAGATTTACTGCTTTGCAGTGACCACTAACTGGGTTAAAAAAACCACATGCGTTAAAAAAAAATTACCTGCTTTAACGAGGTAATTTATAGAAAAAATATCTTCTGAAGTATTTAATTGTAAATAAAGGAGAAGTTCTCAAAGTCTTCGCAGTTTGCAATGGAAAACTGATGATCAATTCTTAATATTGAGCAAACCTGACAGAAATGAAAATCTGAGTTACTTGGACATTTGTATGGGGTGCCTCTCCTAGTAAGTGGTAGAGACCACTAAGAAACACTGATATAAAACACAGAAAAGGAAGAGTATTTTCTTGAATTTTTAGTTGAAATACTATCAGTTTATTCAGAGTTTCATTATCTCTTCTGTTATCAAACAGGAAATCCTGTCTTTGCTTTACTGCACCTGAAAGGTAGTCTTATCAACCAACTATTTGGCTCCCCGAAGTTTCTTCCACTTCTAGTATCTGGAGTGATTAGCTCTGAAAGAGGCAGGTGGAGCCAGCTTATGTTTAACACTCATGCACACCACTATTTCATTTGTGTGCAGGCAGAAAAGATTAATCTTGACTCACTGAGACTGATAAAAACTGTGGCCTGGTCCTCAGTTTGTTCAGGATTCCACTTAGAGAAAATGTAATCAGTGCTCAGAAGGGACCTTGCATTCAGTGATATCAGAACCCTGTTTAGCAGCACTATCGGCTTTATCATGATGATATACTGAAGATATTATTAACTCTACAAAACCTAGATATCTGAAGTTAAACATCTTGAACTGGAATGACTTGGAGAATGTGTTTTGCTTTTCTGTTGCATTTTGAGTTTGTTTTTTTGTTTGGATTTTTTTTGGGTATTTTGTGAATAAAAAGTATTTGTCTTCAATGTAGGGTCCTTTTTAAACAGATTTTGTTTAAACTGAGATTTTATCTTTTGATGAAGATTCAGAATCTGCTTTGGGTTTTGTTTTTAAACGAAACTGAAGAAAATTTCTTTTGATGTAAAAGAGCTTTTTTTCCAACAAAATAAATTAAAAGAAAAATTTCAGCAACCTTTATTTATAACTACTTCTTTCCAGTTTCAATATGTAGATATAATTCTGTACTGAGTACCAACCATGATGTAATGCAGAGTTCAAGGGTGAGGCTAAATCCTTATAATAATTTGGTCAGGGTTTTTAATAGCTACTTTTCATATTTTTTAGTTGTTTGTACCTCCTTTGTTCATATAGAAAGGCCAGCAGAAAGAGAAGATGCAGCAAACATGAGATAGATCATGCACTCGTTAACTGTGGTAAGACTGTCTCTTTTCCTGAAGGAATGTGTAGAAACATTTGGAGAATTGTGGTTTCTAACAATGAATGCATATTTTATTTTACACTTGTAAACTAAAAAGAATCTTACTTCTGTAAGATGACATATCTGTTCACCCATAAACTTGGTATCCAAGATCCAGCTTGTTACAGGTTTCAAATTCTCACAGCAAAGCTCTAATTATTTTCTTGATTCCAGCCCCACTCTTCAGTGTTGTCCTTGTCCAACCCTAAGCCAAATGGATATATTCAGATAGCATAATAACTTTGCTTCTGCTTTTAGTTTATCCTGTAGATGTTTCCAGGTGATGAAAGGAGACCTTTTGCAAGTTGCATGCTGCTTTTTGGTTTTGTGGAGTGGTGGAAAGCGCACCCCAATGCTGACAGAGACTGCTTTTGTCTCCTTGACATGTACACATAATTTATACAGCCTTATAAATCTTGGCTTTACAGCACTATGTGTCTCATAAATGAGATGAAGAGTATCTCTTTTGGGATGGATTTGTTAATCCTGAGAGAGAGTGATATTCTCTCCCTCTAACCTTTTGACCACCCTTTGGTAAAATAGCATGGCTTAGAGTTAATGGTTTAATTGCATGGATAGCAAACATCTTTGTTTTCAAAGTCAGTTCAAGCTGACACTTGTATTGTCTTGTATTAAAAATAAGACAGAGTTTCAGTGAAAAGAAATAGGGAGGAAAAGCTTAGCAGGGCAACTTATAAAGAAAAGCCTACTGTATATTGCAGAGTAAACTTTGAAAGATCTTGTCTGTGTTTATATCTGTTGTAGTATTTATAGATGATTATTGATATAATCGAGATTAGATAATTATATTCCTTTTAAAAACATTTAAGAGCTTTTTAGAAACATTTCAATTTCTTTGTTTATCTTCAGGTTTGTGTAAAGGGTAGCTTCAATCTCTAATACTTTGGAACTATTCTTCCCCAAAGCAGCTGTAGTGTCTGAAGTTTTATTTTAGTTACATCAATTTAACAATCATCCTGTATGGAGACAGAGGTACCCAAATAAGAATGCATTTTTTCCTTTATTTTTGTGAGGAAATAAAAGAGCTGACGTGTTCACTTGTTTTAGCATTACACAGTCACTTCTTCCTGCAGAATTATCCTTGTCTGACAAAAGTGGGGGTGCCAGCATTGCAGACTGTGGAGTGTGCCCCAGTTAATCAAACACAACTATTTTCAATTCAAAATGTGTAGATTTATTTTTTACTAAAAGGCATTTAACATGAGTATGTTAAATTGCCCTCTAAACTTCTACTCATTAATAAATAGTAATAGATCTTTCCAGTATTCTTTACTGGATCATCAAAAAACTGACAGAGGTGAGCTACCCCAAAAAAGGCAAACATAAGTGAGTATTTGATAAACCTGTGTAAATGAAATGTTAGGAAGAAAGAAGAATAAAACAGACCTAAGAAAACACATAAAATCAATAAGTCTTTTATTAAGAAAAAAAACCCAAACCTAATTAAGTAAATTCTAATTTTCATTATTTTTAGGAAAGACAGAGTGGGGAAGC
>NW_008581393.1:0-11054 GCF_000691845.1 Merops nubicus
CCACCACTGCTTCAACAAGGCCCCCCTATACTCCTTCTCATTACAGGCCTTCCCTGATGTGAAGAAGTCATATGATAATGGGTGTTAATGTTTTTCTGGTTCGTTTGGTAGTGTATTAAATTAAATACTGTTGTTTCATGAATCTTGTGTTGCTAATATACATGGGCATTATTGTTGTGCCTGCACTGCTGACAGAGTTCCTACAGGTATGAGTGCAGTCCATGGCTCCTTTCAGTACAGCAGAGGATTTGGGTGCTTTACTTGAAAGGGGAAAAATAGGCATAGAGGTTCTTCCTCTCATCAGTGATTGTGGTGAGGGAGGGGTGAATGGACTGACTTAAGAAAAATGTGTTAATATTGAAAAGGATTGTATTGACAAAGATGCACAAATTACTTAAATTTAGAAGCCAGTCACATTCTGAGCTGCACCAAAAGAGTGGCCAGCAAGTGAAGGGAGGTGATTGCGCAGCTCTGCTTGGCTTTCATGAGACTCCACCTAGAGTGCTGTGTCCAACTCTGGGACCTCCAATAAAAGAGAGACATTGACCTGCTTGATTGAGGATGGCCACAAAGTGATCAGGGGGCTGGAGCACCTCCCCTATGAGGACAGGCTGAGAGGGTTGGGATTGTTCAGCATGGAGAAGAGGAGGCTCCAAGGGGACCTTATAATGGCCTTCTGGGACTTAAAGGGGTCCTACAGGAAAGGTGGAGAGGGACTCTATCAGGGGATGTAGTGATAGGATGAGGGGTAACATTTTCAAACTGATGAAGGGTAGATTTAGATTAGCTATTAGGAATAAATTCTTTACTGTGGGGGTGGTGAGCCACTGGAACAGGTTGCCCAGCAAGGTGGTGTATGCACAGTCCCTGGAAGTGTTCAAGACAAGGCTGGATGGGGCTTTGAGCAACCTGGTCTAGTGGAGAGTGTCCCTGCTGGTGGAAGGGGCCTTGGAGCTAGATGATCCATTCTATGATTCTTTGAAATGAAAACAATTCTCATTTTAATTTGAATATTCTTGACATATTCCTTCCTAGCTGAGTGTGGTTATTCTTATAACTTGTTTTCAGTATGTGCTTGGAAGGGTCATCCAATTATGGAGTTAATGTATCCTTGCAGTTGTGGTCTAATACTGCCTTTTTTCCCTGGAGTTCAAGATTAATTGGTTTAGATAATACAATACCATGCAAATTGCAAAAAGTTTCTTTTCATTACTGAAAACCACAGTAAAAAAAGAAAGCTTACTTCAGTGCCATTCAGTTTAATAAGTGAATCAAAAAGACTGTCAGCAGCTGTGTTCTTTTTATATGGCATATTAGTTGTTTTATGGTAGGGAAAAACTGATCTGGTTTTGTTTCTTTTTCTGCAAAGCTTCCTGAGACTTTTCAGAAATCTTATCTGCATTCCCTGCTGCTTGAAAGTTTCAACATGCAATGCTTTATGACAGTGAAGGAAAGCCCTACACTGTTCCTTCAAAGACTATAGAGTTTGATTTCTAACCTTATGTATATTCTGTTAGGGAAGTTGAATGTGTTTCTGCTATGGTGCTTCATATGCTAACTTTAATTTCTCCTTCATTCTTTCTGGAGAAGGCAAATTGAAGTCAGGAAGGCCAGAGTCTGTTTGGAGCTGAATTTGAGGGTGTAAAGTAATAGGATAAGATTCTGCAAGTATTTCTTTGAGGGAAATTTGGGTCCGTGGATGAATGCTGGAGGCGTTCTGATGGTAGAAAAGTTTGGTGGCATAGTCTTTGTTGCTCCCTTTGAAGTTATTGCGGGCTAGCCTAAAATCACCCCCCTTGTCCTCCTCTTCACCAGACCCAGCTCCATAACGTCTCCCATCATATCCTGTGGTCTAAGCCTCTGACCAGTTTCATATCCAGATGGACTCCAGTTTCTCAACATCCCCTCATGAGGACCAGGGCTGATGTATGCAGTGATAATGATTTGTGTAATGAGAACGCGGTTTTGCTCAAATTGAAATTTACACATTTGTATGTAGACAATGGAGGAAAAAAAATTGAGGGAGGATAGGATGGCTTAAAAATTCCCTGTATTTGACTGCTTAGCTCTTAATGCTTTTTGTTCAGGAACTGAGGGTAGCTGATTATTGAAGAATAATCTCATTAGTTTTGAATGTTTGTATTTAGTGGTAAAGACTGAAATAATAGGTTAGCCAAAGTGAGCTAATGCAGAATGGGGTCTTGGAAGATTTTTGTCAGATTTGCTTTTCTCCTGTCTGGAGATATCCTTTATTTTTACACAAAGATGTTACTTTCTAAGCAGGTTTTGAGACTAAACTTCTCAAGAACTTCTCCACATTTTACTTTTCAAACTCTGGCAGACCTTAATATTGACAAGAAAGCAACATACATAAATAACGAAAGAAATAATCTTTTCTTGATGTTAATAATACAAAAGTGTAAAGGCAGCCTCACACTTAGATTTGATATCCTTTTTGTCAAACTTTATATGACTGATCCATTCTCTTCACAAACCCTTAGTGTCCTATTGTTTTTGTTGTTGTTGAGTTGGGAATAGTAACACTTAGCTGAATTTCAGACAAATCGTGTGTATACATACATGAGGAGAGCAAGTGTGGGTCCCTTCAGGGAGGCAGGGTGCTTGCTTTTTTGTCAGTTGCTTGTATCAGAGCAAATACCTGGAGGAGAATTGTCCTGATTTGGCTAGGATAGGGTTAATTTTCACCAGAAGGTGGGAGGGGGCCACAGCCAGGACAGACAACTGAGCCAGCCAATGGATTATTTGATACCATATGACATCATGCCCACTATATGAAGGCAGGGGCTGAGCTGGGCAAAGCACAGGCTTTGGTGCTGCTCTGTTGGTTTTGTTCCATATCAAACCTTTTTGGTATTGTTTTGTTGCTGTTGTTGTTGTTAATTCTCCTTTGTGTTGTTGTGTTATATTCTCCTTATTTCAACCCACGAGTTTTTTATTTTTCTCCCTCTTGTCCTTCCCGTTTGGGGGCTGGGGACAGTGAGTGAGCAGCCACGTGGTGCTCAGCTCCCAGCTGGGTCTAAACCATAATTAAAGTAGGTACAAAGCCTGTGTTACAGACTTTAGTATGGGAAAGATCCTATTTCAGGAGGGCTGGATCTTTTCTCCAGAGAGTTCAGATGTAATTCTCAGACACTTCGTATCTGCCCATGGGACTTGGACCTCAGGTTACGTCATGTAAGGTCAGGCGAGTCGGTTATACCTCCAGCAGGAAAATAGTCACCTCGTAGTCTGTATGTAGCGTATAAGTAAATCCACTGGAAATCAGGACAAGATATTCCCAATAAGGGAAACCAAGTGACTCTTTATGCTGCTCCAATAAGTTGCCTGACTTTGCTTCATTTCACTGGCACAGAGAACAGTCAGCAATTTTGGAATGCATGATAAGGTCTGCAGGAGCCTATTCTTTGCGTTAATCCTGGATTCAGCAAGGTATTTCCTGGTGTTTGTTCAGCTCTCTAGAGCTAAAGGAGATATACAATGTAATAGTTGCAATAATGGATTTTAGGATACACCATGTTGATTGTTATCTATAATACCAAAGTGGCTGCCATGAAAATAAATGGTTGTTCAAGTCAGACACAGTTCTTGTTCTTTTAGGGGTTATTTAGAGGAAATTCCAGTATCAAAATGGCTGATAAGGATTTCATGCAACACAAAGGGGATTGTGGTCTGTGTCTGGCTACATTATCTCAGTCCTTATACAGCTTCCATATATCAATACCTGTTCCATCCCTCCTTCCTTCAGGTTAAATCCTAAGAAAAGCTCAGTGCTTTAAAGCAAATCCCGACGTCAACAGCTTTCGGGGACATCTTGTAGTTTACTGAGACATTATTCAACATAAATTTCTAGCTTTTGTGCTACTTTTAATGGATATTTTATTTTAATTCTATGCTGTACCCTGATGACTCCCAACATACTTAGGTAGTGCCCAGAAGGGAGATGTAATAATAATGAAGGTTTCTGCAAAGCCTGCTGCAGCTTACATTGTCTAATATTCAGTGTACCAGCATTTTGTATAGCAGTCTGTTTACAGTTAATTTGTTGTCTCAAATTCTTTCTGTTGCATCACTGCGAGTAGAACCGAAGTATGTTCTGGAATTTTATATTCTTCTAAAGCTGTATTGTCTTCAGAGAGTATGTGTGATTTTGGCTGTTTAAAGTAGTTTTGCAGCAGTGGTTATCACACAAATGAGTACGCTTTCTGTCTTAGATACAGCCTAGGTTTGGATTACAGATGTCATCTGACGTGTTACCTTCTCAGGATCTTGTAGTACTCTGAAAACATTTTAAAATAGTTGAATAAAGACCTGGAGCTTATTCGAGGAAGATTGTCTATCAGTGTTAGGTTTTTAAAGCTTGTTAGTTAGGATATCTTAGTTACTGCTGCACTTGTTAATTTTAGTGCTAATGAAGCCACAGTTCATAATTCTGCAGTGCAAAAATTGCAACCAAGTTACCATGTCTGTGCCTTAATTTTGTTTCTTAAGTGAGTTTTATTTTATCATGGAAGAAACGTATATTGTATAAAAAGCTCACTTTTATCCATTAGCATTTTTCTTCCCCAACACAGTAAAGCCTTTTCCTGCTGCTGGTACCTCTGGATGCTGTCAGGCAATTTTTGAATTAGGGAAACTGATTCTTCAGTATCTTTGACACCTTCAGACTAAGTTAACGCCATCTCTAGAAGTAAACTGTTCTAAACAGGGCTCTTTTATCTGCATACGGGGGGGATTGGACTAGATGGCCTATAGAGGTCCTTTCCAACCCAAACCATTCTGTGATTCTGTTCCTACCCTGTGTAATGGAACAACATAGATAATATAGGTGTAGCTCACTCTTGGTGGCTTGGTAGCCAGTGAGTGTCTAGGAAGGTCAATACTGAGCTTGTATTAAGAAGCTGAGTAAGACCTGAGCTGTTTTCATATATTCAGATGAATACACTGTATTTTTGGGCACTTACAATTTCAAAAGTTAAAAAATAAAAGAAAATAAACTAATTGCTTCTAGATCCCAGTAAGTCTTGAATGGCTTACAGAAGCTTGGTGCTGTAACCGAATGAATAAAATCCAGGCAGTCTGAACTGTCTCCTCTTGACATCTCATCTTTCTACAGTTCCTTAGGTGCAAGACCTCATCTTGTTGTAGTTCTACCTACTGGGATTCAGTTCCCTAAAATCTACCTCTTCTCCACGCTCCAGCATTGCTAGAGCACCAAGCTTTACTCAGCCTCCTGAGCTGTGAAAGGTACTAAAGGTTCCCAGCTACAAGGGTGTTACAAAACAGAATGGGACAAAAAGAAATTATAGGAAAGGAAGTCATAAAGCACGTCTGGTTGTCTGGTTATGGCACATATGAAATGATCTTACCTCTTGGGCAGGAAGGAGTTATTTGGTTCTTTGCCTGAGCTCAGTGTCATAGCATTATTTTACTTTTGTACCCAGGAAGTCCTTTCTCTTCCCTGCCACAGAGGATGTAAGAATGGACTAACGTACATGTTGAAGCAGCTGTATTCATTTGAGTGGTTAGAAGTTTAAATTTTCAACCTGTTTTTGTGTAAATATAATCAGGGAAGGGTCTAATCCTGCAGATCCTTTGGCACGACTAACTGTAGTCACCTGAGTATCATGCTACAACAAATGGAGTTATTCATATGAGTCATTTGCAAGTCAGAGGGCTTAGAGATTTTAGTTGAATCCTGATTTTAATTCTGAAGTCAGCTTTGAAGACTTCAGTTCAAATGGTGTTAAAGTTAATTATAAAATATGGATCCTTATATGAAAGTATAAAAGCATTTTTAACATATAAATTTCCAAAAGTATGCTATGATTTCTTACCTCAACTTTCTTTTTTTTTTATCTGCTGCTGAAACTAAACTTTCCTATATGAAAAGGAAGTCAGAGATTGTATTTACATAATTTTAAATACAGCAACCTGTTTGTAAATGTACTAATAACTCATATACCTTTAAGTATGTAGTATGCTGTTGGCTTTCAGAGGGGTTTTGTCTAGTTTTTTATGTATTTCATATTTAAGATGGGTTTTAGGGTTAAGACACCTGTATCTGTTAGGCTTGTTTAGGTATTTGTAATTATTCTTCATGTATTCTAAAAGACTAAAAAGCCAGTGGAATGTGGAAAAAAAATGCTTCTGGGAAAAACAAACAGACAAGCAAGAAATTAAGTTAATGCCTCAACAGAGTTTTGAGAGTGAGCACTTATTTCTTTCTTGGTAAAAAGTAGTGTTGTTTTTGTGTCTTTCAAGGTTTTTTCTTTTTTCTCAAGTATATATATATTTTTTTTTTGCCAGTGCCTAAAGAGAAATAGCTGAAAGCAAATGATTAGTTAAGCATGCTGATTAGTAATTTTAGAATTGGAATAAAAGTTTATTCTCCTGTAAGAGGCTATTATTAAAATACCTGTAGATCAATAAAAAGTTAGATAGTGTGCAATGGCTGTCTCAGAGAAAGTGATGTGACGTGTAGGCTCAGATAATGTTTTATGGTTTACTTGTCACTGAATAACAAGGTTAGTTTCCCTGTCTTGTGATATAGCAAAATAGAACTAAACTCTGAACAGTCTTCCGCTCTATATTGTGAGGTTCCAAATAGAACTGTGAGAGAACCTGTTTGATTTGTCTTTTCCAAAAACAAAGCACTACTTTTATTTTAAAAAAAAATGTTCAAGATAAAATGTTTTTGCTTTAGTGGACTACTCCTCCCTTCTTCCCCTCTCCCTGCCCCAACCCTTGTCTTTCAGGGTTACATCTTACTCTTGACTAGACATCATTTCCCAAGAAGAAAATCTTTCAGTGGAATATTTTAAAGTGAGTCTAATGATGAGTACAGCTGCGATTTCAGTTTTACCTAATCAGTTTGCAAAAGTAATTCTAGACCACTTAACCCAACTCCAATATGATAAGCAAATGTAATATTATGAATATATGTAATTATAAATATTACCAAACTTCTTATATAAAAGAAGTTACAGTTGTTTATTTAACATGAGGGTGAAATTGTTTTCCCATTAAATGCATTTCAAAATGCAATGCACTTAGAGAAAACTGCAAAGTTATTTTACCCCTGGTTGCATAGTAGTGCTGTGGAAGAGAGATCAAAATCCCTTCTGTTCTCACACATCTGCTGTCTGACTTTTCTCCGAGTTCTGAATGTTTGTGTTCTGTCTTCCCTTTCTGCTTTACAAGCTCATTGAATTTTATTCGTTATTACTGCAAGGCAAATGAAAGAAAAGGAGTTGCACAGCTGCAGGGATATGAGCCTGAACTGCATCATCATCCTTGCTTGCAGTAATATGCAAACAAGAAAAAAAATGGTCTTGATTATCAATCTCAGAAACTTTGCCAGAACCGGTACACAAGTGATTTCCTCAAAGCTGAGCTATTCTGCACTAGGAATCTTAAAAACAGAACCTGAAAATATCAACCAAAGGTAGTATCTTTTTTTCCACAGATGCTCAGCGTTCCTTGTCCTCTGAAGTCAATGAGGAGTGGAAGCTCCCACTATCTTCTAAAAATTGAAGCAGAATGCAGAAAGCTTTGTTGATATTTAAGTTATCCTACCATAACAGAACTGTATCTGTGGCTGAAAATTAATACCGTCTGTTACAATAAAACCATTTATTTTTGTGTACATAAAAGTGTATGATTTAAGCCTCCAGAATGAGCCCTTTTTTCCTCAACAGTTAAGTACTTCCGCAGTCTTGCAGCAGGCATAAAGACTGACGTGAAGGGATATCTCGCCAGCGGCTGTGTACCTGTTCAGCTGCTGCCTGTAATTTGTATTTAGTGCAGGCAACTATTAACATTTTCTTTTAGAAAAAGAAACCTATCCATCTGAGATTCTTCTATGGATTTGTTTAGTAAATAATTCTTCAGGGGTTCCTACCTCATACGTCCACAAAACCATGCTTAAAATTTTTCAAGCTGATTTGCTCTGAGATTTTTAGAAGGGATGCAGGTTGACGTAAGCAACGCAGATCAAGGTAGTGTCGTAAACAAGTGGCAGCAGCATGTCTGTCTTTTGGGGTTAGAATGACTTATATGAGCTCAAAAGACTGACCCTTTGTGGGTGTAGAATGCCTCAACTAACTTGTGTAGCAGCCTTGTTCCTCCAACAGAGTCACAAAATGACAACATAGGTTCAGCTGCTAGAGACATGGAATGACAAGTATGTTAGAGGAAGTCATGGGACTGAGTATCTGCTGCTACCTCCAGCTTATATAGCCAGGAAGGACTGTATAGTCTATGTTGACACAAAAGGATGTCAGGTTTTAATTTTAGAAAAAGTTTTTGTCTGTCAGAAAGAGATTGGGAAGTCTTTAAAAGGTAAAATTCATCATTTCCTGGAGTGTTGTCTCTGTAGGCTATTAACAATTTTTAATCTTAAAAATATTTCAGTTGTATTTGTAAATTTGAGAGTTTTCTTCCTTTGCTATGGATTTTCTTGTCCTGCAAAATGATATTCATTCAAACCACTCTTGCTGGGCTATGACAGCGTAATAGAGCTTTTCGGACAGTGAAATAATACATTAGTAATGCACCAGTTGTGTTTCTACCTAGTAGACCTCTTTTCCAGTCTTACACTCACTTAAAAATATGTACTTGCTTTAATCTGACAAAACCAAAAATCAGGAAAACCATTTTATGGGCACAGACATGAAGCTATTATGTGAACTATGGTAACAGTACCAGGAAGAGGTATTGGCAAGCAAATGAATTGAGTTCAGTCCCCATGGGTTCCTTTCTTCAACACCATTTCTATGGATTTCGGACAAGGCAGAACTATAATAGTTTTTCAACATAAATTTTTCATTTTTGCTTTTAGACTCCCCAGAACACTGCTAAAGATCAAATCTGACATGGTCATTTATTACTTTATTTGAATAAAAGAATTTGTAACAATTTATTATTTGAGTTGTGGTCTTTAATTCCCAAGGCAATGAAACTGATGTTTTGTTTCTTCAGTACTTTAAAAAAAACCCCAAACAACAACTTGAGCAAGTGTTTATTGTTTTCTCCTCTTGCTTTCTCTGGATGGCAATATTTGGAACTAAAGTAGGGGATTGAAGGAATAATGTCTGCCATCCAAATCTTTTCAGTAGTTTGTTACAGGATATTTTGGTTTCAGATGTATTTATCCTTCATCTCCCTAGTATCAGTGAAGAAAGCACATATAGTAATAAACAACAGAGGCATTTTGAAGTACTGTCTAAATATTTTATCTTTGCTCTTAGTCAAACATAAGAATTCAAATTATATTTTCCTTATTTGAGTGTAGTCTTTTAATTTTCTTGCCTGGCGTGATTGTGCACCCTCCAAGTAAAACTCTCAACAGTTTTTAAAAATGCTTTCCTTCTACTTATCAAATTTTAATAGGTTGAAAGCTTTCAGCTGCTAAAATCAATCCTTGTTAGTTTCTTTGTTTGGTTAGTGTAAGAAATTATTCCACCGTGGGAAAAAGATTATTGTATTCCATTGCTTGGAGAGTAGGGCAAATTTATTCCTGCATGGGTATATAAATAAAAAGGGAAGTTTACACAGATAATATGCTTTTGTCTCAAGAGTAGGAAAAAAAATGCTGTCTTTTTTTTTTCTCTTTAATTTGGAATATTTCTCTGTACTTCAAGTCTCTGAGTAAGACGTGGTTGATGCTTCAATTCCTGTGTGAATACCTGGTACTGTTCCTCAACTCTGCTGGCTAAATCCCTTACCTCCAGCTGTTGGTGGTAGGCTGTGTGACAGTAAATGGTTTAACGCTGAGAACAGCACATAGCATGGTAGGATTTCTTCATATCCCTGAGATACTTCAGAAAGAATTCTGATTTATACACTGCCTCTTCCCTGAGAAGGAGGAAGACAGTGCGCATCTGCTTCTGACTTGGTGTCACGCCAAGTGTTGTGTTTCCTCCTCCAGCCGTACAGTGCACAGCACCATCTCTTTGGCTGGCCTGTAGGGAACAGCCAGTATCTATCTGGGGAGATCAGTATGCAGCTGGCACTCTGGAGGATGAGCAGACTTGCAGTGTTTGACTTGAACTTCTTAATGTTAGTAAGTGTTAAGATATTCTTTTGGATCCCTAAGAGGTCTAATGGTTTGTTTTGAAGCTCATACTTGCCTGTTTGGTGCATAGGCTGAAAAGATGATATTTTCTGTCCTGATTCACATATGGAAACAGCTGAGTTAAGCTTTTGTTGCAGAAAACCCACTTTTATGGCACTGTTATACTGCATCGAGTGGAGTGCTGTAGAAAAAATGTGAAAATTGGAACTCGTGTCAACATAGTAGTACCTACAGGAACTATACAGATTTCTATTTCTGTATCATGGAGGAGAGAGTCAGCTTCCCCCAGACAGGGTTCTTCAGTACCAAGCGGATGACTATTCATAGATGGGCCAACAAAACTGTTTGTATTTTATTTTGGATTGCTTTTATTTAATCTTTTGGGTTTTCAATTTAGGCATTCACATTTTTATGCTTCCACAAAAACATGAGCCTGTCTTTTTTTCTGAAAAATTAGATTTTTCTTGCAACTACCAGAGAGCAAAGAAGGCAGAGCTTTCAGGAAATGTGGCACAAAATGACTGCAGGATTCCACTTTTACCTACCTTTGGTACTAGGTAGGGACAAAATGTGTGAAAAATTTGCTGCATTCCTTTAGGAATAGTTACAGAATACAATATTGCAGTTAGCATCTTGAGATTCTTCAGAAAGAATTCTGATTTACAGGTGAAAAAACTTCAGGGTTCATTACAGAATCATAAACTAAGAAATAGTCTAGAATATTGTCTGAGCTGAGCTAATTTTTCTCAAATATAGAACTCCTAGAATAACTGTCCATAGTTATGATGATTTGTATACCAAATAACCAGGGAGTATATAGAGTCATAGAATGTCTGGGTTGGACGGGACCTCCAAAGGTCATCTAGTCCAACCCTCCCACCATAAGCAGGGACATCTCCAACTAGGTCAGGCTGCTCAGAGCTTCATTCAGCCTGATCTTGAATGTCCCCAGGGATGG
>NW_008581393.1:11202-24345 GCF_000691845.1 Merops nubicus
GGTCCCCCCAGAGCCTCCTCTTCTCCAGGCTGAACAACCCCAACTCCCTCAGCCTGTCCTCACAGCAGAGCTGCTCCAGCCCTCTGATCATTTCTGTGTCTCTCTGCTGAACACATTCCAACAGGTCCACGTCCTTCTTGTGCTCGGGGCTCCAGAGCTGGACACATGATTCCAGGTGAGGTGTCACCAGGGCAGAAGTAGAGCAGCAGGATCACCTCTCTGCATCTGCTGGCCATGCTTCTTTTGATACAGCCCAGGATGTGATTGGCCTTCTGGGTTGCTGCTGCACATTGGTGGCTCATGTCCAGCTTCTCATTTACTAGTACCCCCAAGTCTTTTTCCAAACAACTGCTTTCTAACATGTCCTCTCCCACCCTTTATTGGTAATGTTGGCTGCCCCTGCCCATGTGCAGGACCCTGCCCTTGGTCTTGTTGAACCTCTGAGGTTCACCTGAGCCCACCTCTCCAGCCTGTCCAGGTCCCTCTGGATGGCCTCCTGTCCCTCTGGCATATCAACTGCACCACCCAGCTTGGTATCGTCAGCAAACTTGCTGAGGGTGCACTCGATGCCACTGTCTGTGTCACTGATGAAGATGTTAAACAACACTGGTCCCAGTAGGGACTTTTGCCCAGCTAGATTTGAGCCATTTGACCGCTGCCCTCTGGGTGTGACCGTCCAGCCAGTTTCTTATCCACTGAACAGTGCACCCATCGAACCCATCTCTCTCCAGCTTAGAAAGAGGATGCTGTGGGTGACAGTGTCAATTCCTTGAAGTGCAGAATCCAGATTGTGGCACCCAGGAGCCCTGAGCATTGATGTGTACATTAGAGATGGTTTTGGCTTTTGGGGAACATACATATGAGACATTATTGCTTTATTATAGAGTCTATTCATTTTAGTAGTATTCTACTACTTTTAGTAGTATCCTGAATATATACTTTTTGGGTCAAGTTGTATGCGTTTGTATTGGGGATTTTTGGTTGTTTATTAAACTTAATATTGATCTATCCATTTCATGTTCTTTATGAAGAAGTACTTCACTGTGAGGGTGGTGAGACACTGGAACAGGTTGCCCAGGGAAGGTGTGGATGGTCCATCACTGGCTGTGTTCAGTCAGGCTGAGCGGGGGCTCTGAGCAACCTTTGGATGAGGCTTTGAGCAATGTGTTCTAGTGGGAGGTATCCCTGTCCATGGCAGGGGGTTGGAACTGGATGATCTTGAAGGTCCCTTCCAGCCCAAGCCATTCTAGGGTTCTGTGTTTGGGTGTGTAAATAAGTGATATAATAGCCAAGAGTGGTGGGACAGCTTGCAACCAACCATGTTAAGGATCTACCAATCACTAGAAGTTGATAATTCATATTTGAATGTTTTGTGGAATCCATTCTGTTTTAATAGTAGTAGTAGTAGTAGTATATGGCAACAGGGAGCATTGGCCTCAAACTCTTAGGTGACTCAGAATTTTTTTTACAACCCGTTTCAGACAAATATTCAGGGAGTTATTTAAAACAAAGTATAAAGACAATCTCTCAAGTGTTGTTTCTGCTCACTCAGTTTATTTTAATTCGTTCACTGGTTTAAGAAGTTCAAAAGTTACTTCTGGTCTTTGCATTTCACAGCGTGCATGAGTCTGTAAGATTTTAAGTTCATGTTTTTATAATGCCCAAAATTCTGTTTAAACTTTTATCTACAGAAGAGATCTTTTTTCATTCAGTCTGTTCCACTTTGTTTCAACTTACAATTGCAAGAGACGTCTTTTAAGCCCCTGTTAGAAATAAATTAAACCATCACTCAATAGCAAACATTCATTGCCCTTACTAGAAAATTTGATTTAGAGTGTAATTTGCAGTTAAACTAATATTTAACTTGCTGTCAAAGCTAAATTTAAATAACAGTCTTATTAGAAATGCTGACAGACCAGCCCAGGTACAGTTTTTAATCTACTTTTCTGGATGCTGTTGGGCTTGTGCAGAAATCTCAAAACCTGAATAAAGTGGCATAAATGGCTGAACTTTACCTGGACAGAAAATAGTATCCTTCAGGATAGGCTAGAAAACAATTAAGCAAGCTGAAATTCATAGAATCATTTAAGCTGGAAAAAAACTTTAGGATTAAGTGCAGTTGTTAACCTAACACTGCCAAGCTCACCATTAAACTGTGTCCCTAAGCACCATATCTGCATGACCTTTGAACATGTCCAGGGATAGGGATTCAATCACTTCCCTGGGCAGCCTGTTCCCATGCTTGATATCCCTTTCTGTGAGGAAATTTTTCCTCATATCCAACCTAAACCACCCCTGGTGCAGCTTGAGGCCATTTCCTCTTGTCTTATCACTTTTTACCTGGAAGAAGAGACTGGCAGCCAACTCTCTACAACCTCCTTTTCAGGTAGAGAGCGTTGAGTTCTCCCCTCAGCCTCCTTTTCTTCAGATTAAATAGCCCCAGTTCCCTCAGCCGCTCCTCATAGGACTTGTGCTCTAGGCTCTTCACCAGCTTCGTTGCCCTTCTTTGGACCTGCTGCAGTACCTCAATGTCTTTCTTGTATTGAGGTGCCCAAAACAGAGCACAATACTTGAGATGTGGCCTCGCCAGTGCTGAGTATGGGGTACAATGACTTACTTCCTTAGTCCTTCTGGCTACTCTGTTTCTGATACAGGCCAGGATGCCATTGGCCTTCTTGACCATCTGGGCACACTGCTGGCTCATGTTTAGCTGGTCATTTATCAGTACCCCCAGGTCTCTTTCTCCCAGGCAGCTTTCCAGCCACTCTTCCCCAAGTCTATAGTATTGCTTGGGGATGCTGTGACCCAAGTGCAGGAGTTAGGTCACAATGCTTGGCCTTATTGAAGCTCATACTGTTTGCCCCTGCCCACTGATTGAGCGTGCCTTCTGAAGCCTCCCTGCTTTCAAGTGTATCTCTGCTTCCTATCTCAGCTTCATATCATCCTCAGACTTACTGAGTTCACCCGATCCCCTTGTCCAGATCATTGATAAAGATATTAAACAGAACTGATCTCAATCCTGAGCCCTGGGGAACACCGCTTGTGACTGGCCATCCACTGGATTTAACTCCATTCACCACTGCTCCTCGGGCCCAGCCAGCCAGTGTTTTACCCAGCAGAGCATATGCCCATACAAGCCACGAGCAGCCAGGTTTTTTCATGAGAATGCTGTGGGAAACAGTGTTGAAGGCTTTACTGAAGTCCAGGTAGACAACATCCACAGCCTCTCCCTCATCCAGTAAGCGAGTTACCTTGTCATAGAAGGAGATCAGGTTTGTCAAGCAGGACCTGCCTTTCATGAACCCATGCTCGCTGGGCCTGATCACCTGAAAATGAGTATCAATAGGTTATATATGCTCTTCTGCTAATGCTTTATGGGAAACAGTGCAATAAAGAGTGGGAGGCTTTTCGAATGTCACTATAATGAAAGTATTTGAATTCCTGTTAAAGTCAGCTTGACCCAGCTTAAAAGCAATTGGTGTTGTGTTAGATGGTGTTTTGCCCCAGTGACCCAAGCACCTGGAAGGGTACTGCTGGGTGGTAGCAACAGGTAGTATGGAATTCTTGCTGAGGTACAGGGGTGATGCTCAGTACTCCAGGCTCTGTTCTGTCAACAGTAATACATCATGTGGTGCAGTACTCCTTCACTACTGAAACAGTCCTCTGAAGGGGCATACACAAATAACTTGGAGAGAAAGTAGTGCAGCATTAATTTGAAAGCTGAGTGGATACTAGTTTTGATCTGAACTGATACCTGTTAAAATGTGTGAAAACATCAAGGAGGTTTGACAATGCAGGATTTGATCCATCATGTCATCATAGCCAGTAAGAGTAAAACTTACATATAAGCATAAATACTTACTTTATTGAAAAAAGTAATTACAAAAATAACTGAATACAGAATTTCTGAGAGAGAAAGGAGAAACAAATTTGTGAAAATCGTGATGGAAAAGGTAATCTTTCTTATCTAAAAAAATGTCATAATAAGATCCTGTGATGCATTAGGGGTTTTTTTTTTTTTTTTTTTTTTTTTTCCCCCATCGAATTAGTCCTGAAATTCTGAACCTTACTGGTAGCTCCTTCTCAGAGTTAGGAAAAAGCATCGAGTTGTGTAGAACTCTTTGAAGTTCCTTTAAGCACTGAACTGTGTCTGGTAAAAATACTGTGTGTGTAAGAATGAAGAATTTAATGTTGTTATTTTGCCACATACTATTTCTGATGACAGAATAAGGAGTAAAATGAAAACTGCTTCCGGCTGAAGTCCATGGTCTGTCATAGTTAGAGCTAATTATAGAGAGTAGTTTTCTTGTAATACAACTCATATTTTATAAGCAAGTTGATACTTTGATTTGATCAATGATTCAATTTGCAATTTTGGTTTCCCCAGCCACAGCCAGCTCTGCAGATAAGTGAGGCTCAGTGGATGTGAAATACTCACTGTCACCTCAGTCTTAATTAATGTGTTGATCCTATGTGTACCAACCCCTGCAGAGAAAACACTGAAAGTTCACAACAGATGTTTGATGCACTTTTCCACTTAATTCCTGTCTGCAAATCTGTGTCATATTATATTTCAAATAAATTGTACTTTATATAAGCTGGATCTTTTCTATGTCGTCTACTTAATATCTGGGCAGGCTTCAGGTTTTCCAGATGTTCTTATTCATGAGAATTGTTTTCCAATGACCTTATTAACTCAAGGAAATAGCCACTTGCAAATACAAAAGCCAAATCAGTGTCTTCCAACACCTGTAGTTGTTCTGTTTGTATAAGTCATGGAAAAAAATAGTTCTTTATTCTGGCAGTAAAGACCTGTGTATTTTAGCCTAGGTGAACTCTCTGCTTTTTCTACTTTTATACGTCCTCTTTAGTAAATATATTTTGGAGCATGCAGTTTACCATAAAACGGTCCTGTTACCTGAGATGTAATAGGACTGTCCTCTTTCAGGGCACCCGTGGAGATGCAGCTGTCCCCTGGAACACCTGTAGAAACAGACACCAGGGAACTCAGACATACACGCATCCCAGCGACTGCACAGGAGTATGGCCCATGGGTAGTATGGTCTGCATTGAACAAAACTTAAATGGGTTGGCTAATTCTGAGGTCACTTCTACATAACTTCTGTGGGTTAAGCTCTGCAGTACTTTGGGAACCAGAGAAGTTGATTTGCTCACACATGGCTTTTTCAACTTAATTTGTCACCTGTACATGCAAGAAGATTGTTCTGATAAATCTCTGTGGACACAAACTTTGGGTTCATGATTGAAATACCCAATTTGTTAATTAAAGGCTCAGCTTGGCTATAACCCTCCTTATTTGCTCTGTTTCAGTGTTGGTCATCCTAGAGCAGAGCCCTCCTGAGAGGAGCCCTCAAGAAAGTTGACACCTTGTTCTGGGTTCTCATCTATCTCTAATAAGTGCTGCTTATCTTAGAATCATAGAATCATTAAGCATGGAAAAGATTTCTGAGATCTCTCCAACCATGAGTTCACCACTACCCTGACCACTAAACCGTGTCCCGAATTACCACATCTTTTCCTTTTTTTTTGAACACCTTCTGGGATGGTGATTCCACCACCTCCCTGGGCAGCCTGTTCCAATGCCACACTGTGCTTTCAGTGAAAAAATTCTTCCCAGTTTCCAGTCGGAACCTCCCCTGGTGCAACTTTAGCCCATTTCTTCTCATGTTATCGCTAGTTACTTGGGAGAAGAGACCAACACCCACTTCAATACAACCTCCTTTACAGGCAGTTTTGTAGAGCATGATAAGGTCTCCCCTCAGCCTCGTCTTCTTCAGGTTAAATAGTCCCAGTTCCCTCAGCCAATCCTCATAAGACATGTTACCCAGACTCACATTCACCAGCTTTGTTGCATTTCTCTGGACCCACTCCAGTACCTCTATATCATTCTTACACCGTGGTGCTCGAAACTGAACACAGTTCTCAAGCAGTGGCCTCACCAGTACTGAGTCCATGGGCACAATCGCTTCCCTGCTCCTGCTGGACACATTTCTGGTACAGGCCAGGATGTTGTTGGTGTTCTTGGCCACCTGGGTACACTGCTGGCTCATGTTCAGCTGGCTGTCTCTCAGCACCCCCAGGTCCCTTTGTGCCAGGCAGCCTTCCAAGCACTCTTCCCCAAGCCTGTAGCATTGCCTGGGCTTGTTCTTCGTGCTGTCTGCTAATGGACATGGTTAAACCTGCCTTTAGGAAACTGAGGTGAGTCAGTAGGACAGTCACTCTCTTTCCAGCTTTAACAAACAAATGTGATCCTAAGTGCAGAAAGAATAGTCCTGCAAACCTCACCTGTGTATCTAATTGTTCATGATGTATCGCTGGGAAGGAGAGTAAGATTTTCATGTCTGTAGCTTATAGTTACAGAGCTTCAATAGTGCTTAAACAGTTCTTGAAAGTCTGTGGAAGACGGTGCTAATAAGGAAGTCTTATGTTGAAATGCAGTTTTCATTACATAGCTTGTAGCTTTTTAAATGCATGTGACTTCCTTGAGTGCTTTTCAGGGGGTGGAATTATTCCAGACTTTCTTCCAACTTGAGGTCATTAATTTTTAAGTTTTTTGAAAAGGGAGGGGAGAAAAAAAAGAACACCAAGCCACCTTATTTCAAATTACAGAAGAGAGATGCATTTTTTAAAAATACAGCACTAAAAAGGTAACAGTTTTGTTTAAACCTTCCTTGTTTCATAGGCTGTTTAGACCTTTGAACTGTAATCATCACATAAAGAAAATTTGTGCAATAACTCTGCACTTTTCCTTTTAAGGCACTGTATTTTATGAGATATTGGTTCTATAACTGTTACATTGATTTGTAGGCAAAGGAAAGATTGCTGAAATAGTTTTTGTGCAAAGCAGGTGAACCTAAAATACCTGTACAAAATTGAGCTATGAATTGTGGTTTCATAAAGTTTGACCTTGTTGTAAAAGAAGTTACACTTAAGTAGTTAGACTTGGATACAAATTTAATTTCCTCATCCTTACTCTGTTTTCTAGAAAGGCATGGTAGAAAGACAAAAGTTATAATTACTAGTAAAAATATATTCATTGAATATCTACAAAGTTGCTTCTTCTAGACAGTGGAAGGTTTGCTATATGAAATTGTTCCATCATAATTAGATAGTATCCCATAGAGTAGAAGGTTTTCTGAAGGAAATAAAGTAATCTCAGCATTTAACCTCTTTCGGGGATTTAAAACACAACCCATAGACTCTCACATTTTTGGTTTAATCTGGAAGAGTTGGGCTCTTCCCCTTACTCAGGTTTACTTCACTGTAAACATTTCCCCTACCCCTCCCCCCCGCCATGAGCATGCTAATTTTTTTTTCTCTTTTATTCTCCCCTCTATTTTTTTCTAAAGTCAGAATAAAGCAGAAACAACAAACAAATGTGCACAGAAGTTTTCTTTCATACTGTTCTTTTACAGTTTGGACATAGGTGGCCTTTTGCTTAGAGATCTTGAGCAGTGAGGTGAAAGTTTAATGAGGTCCTTCAAGTGCAATGCTAGAGAAGTACGAATATTGTGGTGGATGGCATCATGTATATGATGGGAGGGATTGTGTAGGTTGAAAACAGTGTAAGCATAAGCGGATTGTTTTCTTTACATATGGTAAAATGGGTATTTCTGTCATTAATTCAGTGCAGCTTTTGAGTAAAAATGTGTAGGTTTGGAAGTAGTCTTTGGAGAAGAGGAACAGTGCTGGTTGTCCAGTAACTGGAATGCTGAGTTTCTAAGTAGACAAGTAGTTGAATTTGGTTTCCAAAGACAGTAGATAGCGCTGACCCAATTTCCGTGTGCTTTAACCATGTATCTTGTCATTAATATAAAATGTAATGGAAGTATTTCTTACAGGAGGTCACAAGCACATAGGGTAGGTGGGAGGATTGCAGCTGGAGGTTGTAGCTGGGCTCACACCAGGGTTTAATCAAGGACAGTACAAAATCACCAAGGGCTTCTCCCCACTTCTCTGCATGCTGTGAGAGTGACTGAAGCTGGAATTTTTCAGCCTGACTACTTAATGAGACTAGTGAATGAAAGCAGAGTTTTGATTTTGGCCTTAACAGCTTATGCATCTGTTGGGAAAAGTACTTTTAGGCATATAACTCTTAAATTTAAGATGATTAACTGCTCTGCTCTACTTCCTAATCTCTCATCCCTTTCAACATACAGGCTATCATGTTTAACTTCTCCCTCACCTACAACATTTCTAAGTCATTTTAGAAGTGATAGTACTTGAAACATGGTCATTTTTCTCTTTTGTGCCTCTTTTCTGCTCTGTGTGTATATAATGCAGTGTATTATGTGGGCGGTTTGTCACTTAGCTCAGTTTATATGTTAGATTACGCTCTCCCATTTACCGTGTCTTCAACTGTTCACTCACAGCCAAAATTTAGGATTTATTATTCTCTCTGACCCTTTCTTCCACTTTACTAAGTTCACAGAAGGTTAAAGAGCCTAAACACAAATCTGAATAGTTACAGTCCACTGGTGTGTAGCCATATTTATTTGTTGAATGATCATTTGTTATAGTACTTGTATCATGTTTATGTCTAAAATATGTATTTACTAAACAGAACATGAGTGCCTTTGCTTAAGCCTTCAAGCAAAACAAACCTATAAAACCCTCCAAAACAAATAAGCAAGTAAAAAAGCCCCAAATAGCAGAAAATTGATCACTTCTTATCAGTCTCTCTTCCCTTCCTTCTTCCCTCTCTTCCTGTCTTCCCTTCCCTTCACCATGCCTCTCCCAAATTCGAATCACTGATGTAACACTATTGAATATTAGTAAGCTTGACAATGTCAGAATACTTCTGAATTCTTCCTAAATTTAACCTTGATTCTACTAAAGACAGAGGCACAAAGGGTTCTCAGATGGATCAGAATCCTTTATCTAGAGATCTAGAAAGTGCGGAGGCTTATTAAGCTCTGTGATTGTACATCTCCTTTGTTGGAGATGCCTGTTTTCCATGCCTCATCCCAGTGTCCACCTAGAGTGCCCCTCAGTAGGCTTCTCATGCTCTGCTCACAGAGGAGCAGGGCTGGATCTCGGGACCACTTGCATCCACAGTGTGACAGGGCTGTGTTCTATCAAATGTGGGATGGCGAGGGGAGAAGCTCATTTTTCCTGTACACTGACAAGGAATCTGTACCTTTTGGAGGGTAAGGCTGTCAGATACAACTCCCTTGAAGCAGAAATTAAAAGGGCTCAAGCACATTGGTGGGTCTAAGACACTCCTTTCTCCCACCCTCTGATGAGCACAAAACCAGGAACTCTACCCATCCTTTATCTTTCCCATTTGCTTGCAATCCACTGTCCAGCTGTCCTTCTGGATCTGGGCATCAGAGAGTTCTCAGCATGCCTGCCTGAAAACTGTTATGTCCCAAGCGTGTGTCAAGACCTCTCTCTTATATAATGATTGACTTGATCCTCCTTCTCTGCTTGTATTTCGCCTCTTTTCTGAATCCTGCCTCTGGGCACAGAGGCTTGAGAGACCTCCCTGGTTCACCTTCAGGCTGAGGCAGACAAGGCGTCAAGTGCTTCAATGTGTATCTGTGTCTGCTGTTGTTAAATCACACACCCTGTTCAGTCACGACCCCATGTTTTCCATGTTCCACTTTTTTGCTAGTAACATAGTGGTCTTTTTGTTGTATTCAATTTCTTTTGCAAATCTTACCTCTGGTTCAGTTTTGGCCTTTCCCAATACCATACTTGCCCCAAAAATATTCCTGAAAGTATTGCCCAGGCAATGTTTTCAGACTCCTTTGTAGCTCATCTCTGCTTCCATCTCCTGAGAGTGGAGGAAGTTTAATTCTACAAATATTTCTCTTTGGTTATGGGAATGCTCACTGCATGTGTATGAAGACTGGGAAGCTGCATATCGACCAGAAGCAGTTGTAGCTTCTGCTTTCATGTGTGCAGAGGAGACTTTTATATGGGCTTTCTCTCATCAGGTTGTATGTAACATGAAAAACAAGTATTAAATGCTTTTGTATGAAAGGTGCAATATGTGTAAAGTGAAATGTTTGCTTTCTGTTCTCATTTACCCTCAGCAGCACTGGAGTGACTGTAATTTAGCCCAGTTCATTTATAGATGCAGTACCAGGAAGCTGCATTTGATAGTGCTTTAAGCATTCCAGTTAGTAATAAAATTATTCAGAATCATAGTTCTGTTCTTTTTGGAACTTACTACTGGTAATCATCTTGGAAAAAAAGATGTCTTTCTTTGGATTCTGTTTTCAGAACTCCTGTGTATGTATTTTGTAGTGAAGGATGGGGAAGTTGAGGTCTTGAGGGCAAATTAATTTTTTAAATATAATTTCTTTGGTTAAAAGTCTCATGGACTACAATGCTTTAGGTATTGACATAGATGTGGAAATTTTACATAAAGATAATTCAGAAGGAGAGCTACTTTAGCAAACGGGAAAAGCTGAGTAGAAAATGTTGAAAAAATCTATTTTTTTAGCCTTTGCAACTACCTCCCAAGTCTTTTATATATTTGATGATCAGTGAATCTTTTAGTATTGTCCAGTGAACCTGGACTATACTAAAAAGGAAAAACACTGAAAAAATGTTACGTTCAGTTGCAGGTTTTTGCTATAGTAATTTCTCATACCTAGTATGTCTCTACCTACCACTGTAGTAACACAATTATCTTAAAGAATCACCAGTTAACTCTGTTCTATATATTTATTATAATAATCAAAGTGATGTTCAGTTACTATCTTGTCGTATTCAGTACGTTTGTAATTATAATCCACATGATGATCAAATATTTTCTTTTAACAGTATCTTGTTCCTACCCACTCAACGCAGAGCCAGTATGTTGTTTATTAGGATATACAGATGACAATAAGCAATACTGAATATCCCAGAATTTGTAGTTTTAGAGGAGTTATGTAGTAATCTGGAAGAGTTATTCAGTGAATCAAATTAAGCCCATTACATATAGCAAGATGTGTGCCTTAATTGGATACATGAAATTTCACATATTTCCATCTCTTTTAAAATTAGGTCAGCCATATTGTGATATGAAAATATACACTTAGGGCACCTATGTAAACTTAACAGCCCTATCACCAGCACCCACACTACCTCAACTGCTTCATCACAGCTGCCTTCTGAACGCACCCTTCCATTTCACCAATATCTTCAAGGCAGAATATATTTGAGTGCCAGAATAATTTTGTTCTTGTGTAGCAGAGCTTATGTCAGACTTAGAAGTTGATTATTACAGAAAGGAAGACATTTTGGTAGGTCACGATCATCCATAGGCATTAAAAGGTATTTTGCATTATGCTTTTCAAGACTGCAGTTTCCAATTTACAGATAGCAGGGATAGGTATTTGCAGTTCCAGTAATTGGATATCGAAGCACCAGCTCTGTGTGCTAAATCAAGCCTAGCTCACAGGAAGTTAGTTAAAAATTTAGCTTAAAGCATTAAAGGCACATTTATGTTGACTAGAAGCGCTGATGCTGCATCCTGTCCAGCCAGCAGTGCATACACCAGTACTCTTGAAGTGCAAGTATCAGCTGGATGTCAGCCATAGAATACCTTAAATTTGTATGATAATTGATGTATCTGAACTCTGTCATATTGTGGAGAAACGAGGCCACTTCAGTTCTGTGCTGTCAAGCTCCATGCCATTGAAAAGGCTGAGGAAACTATTCCTATTTTTGAAATCAGAAAGGATGCCAGCTTTATTTTCCTGGTGGATTTCAAAGTTTATTAATGGCTATTGTAGATTGTGAGAATGTGGAGCGCAGGTCTGGCCTCACAACATTCCCTTGTAAATTCCCAATACATGAAGCATAATGTTGGCTTGCAAATTTGGCATGTTGCTCTTAACACACCCACATTCATATCTGAGATTTGGTTTTACGTATTTCTGCTAAAACTTGCTGTTTAGTCTACACAGAGGTGAAGCTTGTCTGAGGGGTTATTTGCTTTTATTTTGTAACTTTTCTTGATGTGCTTTGCCAGTGAGGAAATGCAACTGTTGTCCCTAGTAGTCAGAAATAGCTTGGATATTCCAAATAATGTAACTACATGGATAAAAGCATAATGAAACATTCATGTAACTGATAACATACTGTTTTGCAAAAACTGAAGGAAAACAAGGAATTTTCCAACTTGATTTCTAAAGTTCTGAGCCTCTGCATAAGCACTGAAATATTTGCATCAAGAAAAGGGTATTGGTTTTGGTTACTGAGCCCTTGGATAGCATTGATGTCAGTAGATACTATTTTAAGATCAACCTGTACACTTGGTGAATGAGGAATGCTCTGCAAGCCTAAGTTAAGGCATCAAGCTCTGAAAAATTTGGGTAACGATAATATGGATTCTTTTCATATAGTGTTTGTTGTGTAGCTACAGGCATGTTCTAATAAAACATACTCTTCAAGTCCCACACTGACCTCTGCTCCAGGCAGAATCACTGGCCAAATCAACATCTTTTGTAGAATATTCCCTAGCTTTTCTTGTAGTTTCCCATTCCCTGCCCTGTCATTGAGGCTTCTGGAAGGGAAATCAGCTGTTACTGAAAGGGATTACAACTATACTTTATATATTGATTTCATAGTTTACTTATTGAAGACTGGTAAAAAACTAACAAAACCATGTGATTGATTTATAAAAAAATCATGCAATTTGTTATTTTGACAGTATTACATACAGATTCCAGTTATCAAAGTGTCTCCATGGCAATATGTTGCAAATTAGATCAGGGTTAAACTATGTAAAACCAGCAGACATTTTTGATCGCATTCCTGAAAGAGTTAAATTTGTTGTTAAAAAGATAATAACATAAAATTTTGTGTAGAAGATATTAAATTTTGTGTCTTGACCCAGTCATTTAAATCTGGCAAAGAACGCTGTCTCTACCCCTCTGTAAAAGATGTCACTTAGTTGTTCATGATGTATATTGAATAAATGCTTCTGCTGCCTTATTGTGGATGACCGCTTTATCTTGGATCTTAGCAACTACATTTTGTCCTTCTGTGGAAAGAGAAGATCTAAAATATGTATCACAGAGTGGCACTGAGTAATTGTTTGGAGTAGAATGGGATTGGAGAGTAAATCCTGCCTCTACAGCACTGAGCGACAGACTTTATAGTGTAGTGAAACAAGCACAT
>NW_008581393.1:24376-29449 GCF_000691845.1 Merops nubicus
GGGTTTTTCTCTTACATTGTGTTTTTCCCAAATGGTACAGATTTTTTATTATTTTATTTTAATATGGATTAATTTAACTCATTACTTAACCCCTTCCACTAAAGAAGGCTTAGATTTGTGTCCAAAAAAAGGGAGACCCATATTCTTAGCTGGAAAATATACATGGCCTTTGCATCTGTGCTACTCCTAATACATACTGTCTTTAAAGGCTGGAACATCAGTACCTAAGGGTGCTGGGAGGTAGAATATGCATTCTCTTTCTGTGTTTGCATGGGATAAATTGCCTTTGTATAAAACAGCTTCAAAATGGAAGTTATGTGAGGTAAACTGGGTATGTGTGTAGATTTAGTAGTATGTCCAATGGCGCTGATCCTAGATATTTTTGTAGGGGATATTTTTAAGAGACTTGTCTTTGTGTTAAAGATGTAAAATAGTTTCATATTATCTGATTTCTGGAAATCTTCATATGCATCTGAACTGTGAAAACACCAGGGTTATCTAGCATTTACTGTTTATAAACTATGTGCATTTAACTGACTCTGGAAATAAAACCATGTTTCTGTGTTGTCTTCTTTTTTATTTTGGTTAGTCTTGTAATTTTGTTGCTTTGTTGAGCAATCTGTTTAGAAGCTAACTGAATACCCACTCAATATTCCTTAGATTTTGTTTTACCAGCTAAAGTTAGTAAAGCTGGACCACACTAGACCACACTAGAGTTGATATTATATCATGTTCTGGCCTTGCAGTATCTAGCTAGATAAGGGTTACTGTAGCTGAGCATTTGTGGTTTATTTTGCTGCCTAGGGATGATTTTGAAATTATTTGTACAGCTAAGATTGATCAGTTCTCCCTAGTTAAATTCCTGTCCTTACATTTTTTTCTAAAGATCTAGAATTTCTGCCAGCTAGGTCTATTACAAATAGTTTCAAAGCTTGACTGAAAAACTAATTTCCATTGCTTTGATCACTTACATTAGAAATGGTTCCCCAATGCTCTAGGTTTGAAAAGACTCGATTCTTTTAACTTTGAGAGTTTGCATGGGAGTGTCTTTATTAATTCTTCTGGTTTTATCTGTTGTGGTGTTTTGGTTGTTGTTGTTTGTCTGTAATGATTAATCATGATGAATGCTATTTTAAAAAGGCTTTTAAAAATAGTTTTTTTAATTTAGGAAAGCATGCCAGATTCTTCAGCTTTTCGGCTTCTTAAGCAAATTCAGAGAATATCTCTGTGATTTTAGAAAATTGTTTCCGCTTCTTTTATTTTGATCACTTTTGATGATTAAGACTATGAATGAGTCCTATTTCATTATAAACTAGTGTAATTTGCTGGACTTGAATTATCAGTTTGAATCCCATGCAGCAGATTTTGGTAGCTGTCAGTGACTTAGCTTTCCTCTCCTTCTACCCAGCATCTGTAGAGTACAGTTACATGTCTGAAGTGAGAAGAGGCCAATCTCTAAGCTGTGTGTATATTACCAAATATTTCAACATATGATCTGGTTAAGTTTTTGTTTCTGCTTTTGGAGTATGTGGGTATCCTAAAAGTATCTGTGTAATCTGAATCTTCTTTTAAATAGAACATACTAAACAAGCAGTGGAACAAAGCACGGTTTTGCCCCAAAGGCTTCCAGAACGCTCTGCAGTACAGGCCCCCTTTCCTGGGTACTAGCAAAAGGTACGCACACTAAAAGCAACTGTTTCAGTGTACCTACTGGACTGACTGAATTGTTACACTCATTTACATGCCAGAATATGAGTCACATTTACTTCTGCCACTACGCAACTCAAATATGTGCCCAGAGTAGTTAATCATGAAGAGGCTCAAAGTTAGGTCAGAATGTAACAAGATTAGATTGGTTACTTAGCAGCCAAAAATCAATAAAAGAGAATCTAATTACAACTTGAACTCTGTCCTTGTCAAACCAGTTGTGAATTAAAAAGGCCAATATTCTAAGACACAGCATAATAAATAAAATAAACTTTGAAACCTGCTTAAGGAAGGAAATAGGATTTTCTTTCTGTGTGAATAACTAAGACATGCAACGTACATCCCCATACTTTGTGTACCTTGTAGACTAATGAAAGGACGCAGCATGTTAATTCTCAGTGTCAAAATTTCTGCTTAATAGACCAACACTTTTATTCTCACTTGATGATACTAAGTTAATGAAGAAAGGATGGATCCAGAAAAATCCCCAAACACCCACAACTTGTAGAACTTGTATCTGGGTTTGATTGACTTTCAGGGATTTGTTGTGTGTAGTACAGACTTCAGAAAAGTTTAAACAACTCTCTTCATTTCCAGGATTGTATGTGCATTTATGCTAAAAGAAATCCGCCCTCTTTCTCTAGTTACAGTGTTTCAACTTGTCATGATAAGAACACGTGAAGGTCGTTGTAATAGGTGATTGGTTTTGTGTTAGAAATAATGTGAATTTCTTTAGTCCATTTTTGAGTTCCTTACATATTCTTGCTTGCTCATGTAACTGGAGCTCCTTAATGCTTTTTTTTTTTAATTATTATTATTAGGTACAGGTAGCCCTTGTTGTAAGAAGAACTGTCTATGAGGGAAATTCAACTGCTCAGGGTTTCTTAGGGAAAAAACATTTTAAAATCACATGTCTAAGATCAAACAATGCTTGCCTACACAAACCTTGTCTAAGATTCCTTAGCTAGAATTAACATGGTATTCTGTTTTAGAGGGAGTACAAATTAAGTAGTAAGAGAAGATAACAAACTGAGGTTTTTCTGTTATTTTAATGCCTGATGATGTTTCCCAAGTTTGCAAGCTCTCTGCATATTGCGTAGGACTGATTTCAACTAGATTTCTTCATGATCTCTCATTTTGTCATGACTTCTATAGTAATAATCCCAGTAGCTTTAAATTTTTAATGGTACTATTTCTTGTTCCAGAACCAGTTAAAAGGGCATGTCCCATTCCCACTGCATAGCTGCTTACCACAGATAAAGTTCCCTTTTGTCTGACCTTGCTGGCAGACAGCTGACCAGCATCAAACAGAAGTTCAGAGGAAGCTTCAGCAGCAATCCAATGAAACATTCTGAAAACGAGAATCTCACAAAATGAAACTTTTGTGAAAAGTCCAAGTTATGTTTAACCTCCATAATAAATAAAAGAGGTCTATTGGACATACCTGAAGTCTTCCAAGAGCGTAGATTGTTGCTGCACTCCTGCTATTTTGTAGCCCATATAAACGGCATCACACTGAGGTATTATGAAACATAGATTGATTTTGTTTGTAACATGGCACTGAAGGAGAATTAAGTGCCAACAGTTATCCACAGAATTTGAAGTTAATAAAGTAGCAAATAATGATGAAGAAAAATACAACACTTACATCTTCCTTAAGCTTATTTTATTCTATAATGGGCATAGATTTTATATAACTAGGACAGGAGCCTGGAAAAGTGTGGAAAAAAACTAACCTTGAGAAGTCTGCTTCATCTGTTCCATTTAAATTAAAACATTTAGTGTGAAGAAAAAGTGAGTGAGTGAGTGAGGTTTTTAGGGACCATTGTTTTTTTGCCTCTTTTCTTTTGAAAGATGTGTTGTAATTCTGACACTCAAGTGATCAGAAGTTATCCCTATAACATTTTCTTCTTAGAGAGTTCATAGCATCCTGTTCTCAGAAATGTGAAGGACTGTGGTTTTGGGTGGTGTAGGGTTTATTTTTTTTCCACTAAGCCTCATGTAGGTAAAATTTGCTGACATTTGTTAAAACTAAGAAATCTTTTATTATGCTGAGTGTTTCTTATTTCACTCTTATTTAGGTAGCTTGCTGTAGCACTCTTGGGTTTTAGTTCTGTTTTTCATAGCCTTGAGTTCTCTTCTGGTCTTTCATAAGCATCAAACAGTTTATGTTTTGGAGTTGTTTGATAGATGTTTGACTGTCAAATCTAGATCTGCTGGTCATTGTTTTCCTCTGTCTTTCAACAGTACTACTTCTGATCAGATGAACTAGTCCTCTCTGAACTTGGCTTAGATGCCTCACATTTTACACATCTTTCTCACACATTTTGCATACCCGTACCTCAGCGCACCTTCCTGAATCTCACTCTCAAACTTCATAGAGAAACATTACCCTTAACTTTTCTGAGTGTCAGTTGACACAGTTCTTCAAGGCATTGCAATTTCTGTTCTTGTCTTATCCTCAAATCATTTGTGTGAAGTCATTGTCTTAGGTACTAATTATCTTCCTAAACATGTAAATAATATTAAATGTATAGTTGTCCCTTGCAAGCGTAAGTCCTTCAAATCAAGTGTGGATCATGCACATTGAAGCCAACCTGTTCACATTTGGCCTATAAACTGCAACAGGAATCATAAATAGGGACATTGTGAGAAGTTACTAAAGCCTTTTATATTCAATAATTATTGCAGAATCTGACTGAGAAGCAAGGTGAGAAATGAGATGATTTTAATAAAGATACAAGGAATGTGTAAGATCTAAGAATTTTAACGTGTTCAGGAGAGAAGTAAATACAATTGCAAATGATAAAGTAGACTGATAGAACAAGGTACTAAAAATTCTTCAGCATAGGGAAAATCGTAACTTTTCAGATCAGCGCTAAGCAAGATGTCAAATCAAAGTAGGGGGCAAAATATCTCAGGATCACAGATTTATTAAAATCTACTTATGTAATTTTGGAAATTTTTATTCTCTAAATACGCAAATAAAAGGAATTGTTTGGTGTTGGGTGACTTCATAGGTGGCTTAAATTTCAGCTTTAGAAGAGAAAGACTTGATAAAATCACTCAGAAAAAAAAAAAAGAAAATCTGTTATCAAGCCCCATATGTGTAGTCACATAGTAGCTTAGATGTGGTAAAATTGACTAAAGCTTTCAGAAATACTGCATTAAAGTAACTGTCAGTTTTTGGTGTCATCTTAGGAGGGCTTCTAGAAACTGCTACCAGTTGAGTCCTCTAGTTAAGAAAAGAGTTGGCATAAGCCAACTAAAACTACAGGACTAGCTGCTTTGTGTACTCATTATGCCAAATTAAAAGCAGAAGATGTCTGGTTGTATCCTACACACTGTTGAGTGGTGACTCCTGCT
>NW_008581393.1:29480-42192 GCF_000691845.1 Merops nubicus
CTGAAGGATCTTTTTATGTTAAAAAATGTTACTTTTTAGAACTTTGCAAAATTAATGAGAAGCTTCTTTCCCTTTCATTACTTGATATGATAATAAGTAAATAGGGGGTAAGGACAGTGTCTTTTTCCCAACTTCATGCTGAGAATAAGCAGTAAATTCAAGAGCCTCTGTCTTAATTGTGTGGCCCAATCACAAAAGAAAGTTGCTTTACTTTTATTACGACGCATATTTGTTTTAATCTGGTGAAGTAAAAACTTCGACTAAGTCTTAAAGAATATGGTTGATTATCAATTTTCAAATGTAAATTCATTTATATGTTAAAAAAAAAAAAAAAAAACAACAAAAGAATGGTACTAATGGGTAAGCTGAATCAAGTATGTCCACAGCTGCTCTTCCTTCTCGGTTTGCTGTTCTGTGGCTTCATGTGACTGATCTGAAACCCTCCTAAGAGTCGTCCCAGGGGAAAGACTGTGCTATGAAAGCTGGAAACAGAAGAGGTATTAGTTAGTCATCTGTTCCTGTGGCAGTTTCTGGCAGAGGCGGGGAGGCTCAGTGCTGGTGCTGAGCGTGAGAGTGAGAGTGAGCTGCAGTGCACAAGGCGGGGGCGTGGCCCTGGGGTAGGCGAGGTGAGCGCTGCGGCAGGTGCACCCCTTCCCTTTCCCCGCTGCCGGCCTCCAGCCCTGGCTCTGCAAGTCACTGGCGCCCCTCTTCTTCCACGGAGCTGCTCTGCAGCAGCGTGTGGTGCACACAGCCTGGGTGGGAATGCTGGTGGGAAGAGGATCCAGTGCTCTTTCTGCTCTTATTGTTCAACTCATTTATGTGGACTGTTGAAAAAAATGAAGAACCAAACTCCCCAGGTAACCTAAAACAAAATAAAAAGCCCAACAGCAAAGCAGGTTACAAGAAATACATGTGCCAGAAAGCTTGTCATGATAGGTATAAAGTAGGGAGAAAATTAAATACACCAAACTTAGCCTTATTAGCCTCTTTTTTTCTGGCCACTTCTGAGGTTAAAATTTATTTTTACTCAGCATTTGCTGAAGAATATATATACACACACATTTAACTGAAGGCATTCTGATTTGTTGTTGTGAGTTTTGGTTTGGTTTGGGTTTTTTTGGTGTTTTTTTTTGTTTGGTTGGTTGGTTTTGGTTTTGTTTTGTTTTGTTTTGTGGTTGCTCTTTATAATTTGAACAGTAATATCTGGCTCCTCCTTCCAATTGCTTAAACAGTTCTCTGAAGCAAAGAAATGCCTGAAAGGAAGGACCAGAGGACAAGTTTACCACTTTACACTAATGCATACTGGGGCAAGGAGGGTAGCTGGGGTGAGTAGGAAATGTAGAATGAAATAGTAGTAGAAAGAAATAAGACTCCAGAGCAAAATCACAAGCAGCTTTTGAAAGCAAGCTGCAGGCCCAGACAACTTCAGGTTTTTGTAGTGTGTTTACATTTTCTTGAGAATGATACAAAGGTTTGGAAATGACTGCTAGGAGTTTGATTTCTAATAGTGTAGGTTTGTGAAAGGAAATTTTGAATTCTGTATTTTAGTTGTTGTTATGCTTTTTATATGGGGCATTTGTTTTTAAATTTTTTTTTTTTTTTTCCTGTTTGCCTTCCTCTCTCCATCTCCCCCCAGAAGAGGTATCTATGCTGTTCTGGTACTCTGAACTGGATGGTTTCAGCTTGGCATCTGATACAGGTGCCAGGGCAGTGGACTACTTTGAGAACTTAGCTAGCTGTCTATTGGCTGTTTTATATTTCCTTTGCAAGAACATCTCTGAAATTCTTGGGGGGAATTCTTCACAGGGGAATTGCAGTTTCATCTCATTGCCATTATTTATTAATAGCAAATATGAATGGCTGTGTGGAAGCCGCCTGTGATCAACTGTACTTCTGCTCGGTAGGATTGACTTAGGTTACTTTATAAACCTTCCTTCATCAGCATAAGGAGCAGCCACTTGGATACCCAACTAGCTCTCTTAAATATTTTGCTTATAGCATGTGTCATAATTGCTACATAGTATGAAGATAATTCAAACAATGCATTAAGATGCAAGATGATTCACCAGCAGTGAGCTACAGATGGTCTATTACTGAATTACAAAGTAACAGTGGGGAAGGCAGGTACAATAATTATGGCATTTACCTACACCGGGGCCAGCAAGCTGTTCAGAGCTAGTTGTGTGTGAGGCAGCCGTACTGTTTTGCACACCAAACATTAATTTTCTGTTCACTTACCTCTAATTGAGAGGCAATTGAGAAAAAGACACCCTTTACAGGATGGATAAGCACAGACTTAAGAGCCCATTAAAGACATTCTCCAAATTTCAACTTCTAGACCAAGGATTCCAGACTGTATCTAAGTACTTATAGTCAAAGCTAACGTGATGCACAGAAGATCATAGCTAGGTATGGAGCCTCTTAGCATACAATGTGAGCAACTTCATGCAGAAAAAGATGTGAAACACATGCCTTGCTACAGGTTAGCTCAGCATGTAACATGCGCAATACATTTTTGTTTTATTATCTTTTTATACGTTTGTGTGCGGTGTGCTTTTGTATTTCTAGTCTAGCTGCAGTATAGATAAGCATTTCACATTCATCATAGAAAGATGAAATGAGTATGTAGCAATGTGTAGGTATTACAACAGAAAGTATAAATATTTGTACCTGATTTAAAATTGAGTAGGTAAAGAACTATCTTTGGCAGAAGATAACGTCTAAACAGTTAGCTGGGAAGATGGTCTATCGCATAATTTTAAATGTATTTTGATGACTGTGTCTTATAATTTTAATCCTTTTTAGCTCCAAGTTCAGGTAGAAATGAATTATATAAACTCGTTTTCTTTTTAGCAGCCTGACTACCTGTCTGAAAAATGTCTGTGGGAGAACAAACTTCCCAGGGTGCTTTTCAGGATGTTGTCTATGTCAGAAAACAGCAGAAAGCCTGATCACTCAGGAGTTTTTATTGACCAACTGCTTATGCAGTTCTGTTTTTCTTGACAGAGGAATTTTGTCTCAGACTCCCTCAAGTTTGCTCAAGTAGCAGAATTACGTAGTCCTGTTCAATGCTAACAGGTGCACCCAAATTTTCTCTCTTTAAAGAATTCATTGTGTGTTGAAACTCTTTTTGTAAACAACATCTGACAGCACAAGACTGTTCGTAGTCTTTCTGTTCTTTGCTTAGAAATGTCACTCAACCACACATTTGCTTTTGTACTTTAAGCATGAATTTAATATTAAGCACATGCCCCAAATTCTGCTCTGTGCATAATATGTTGAGCCAAAGAGATGCATATAATATGTGCTTATGTATTTTAATTCATTGGAACCACAGTAAATAGTATCTTACTCTAGATTAAAACCTTTTGTTTTTCTTCATTGTCTCAAAAATCACAGTTTAAGGCATGCAGACTTGGAGAGGATCATCAATTGAATGGCATGTTAGCTGTGGCTAATGACTTTAAATGGAAGAAGCTTTTTAAAATGGTGGAAAATGACTGATGTAAAAGATAACATATTCGTCTTGCTTCTTTTCTCCTAGTCGAAATGCTTCCCCCAAGCTGCTGCAGATGGTTACAGTCTTTTTCAAACTTTTTTTGTCTTGCATTTCCACAGCATTAGGCTTGATTATTTCTGTTGAATTGCTTTAGGGAACCCAATATCAACACTCATTTGCAATATCCAAGTAAGATGATGCAGTGTGATAGCTTGCTCTCAAAAGAAGGTCATTATTTTTTCTTTAACCCTTCATGTAGGCATTCTATAGCCAGAACTATTATCAATAATCCCAGTAGCTCCTTTTAGTAAAGAGGGATGCCACTGTTGGCAAAGGTTTAGTATTATAAGCTTTCACAGTGTATTTAGTTTATATCTTTTCTGTATTAACATAATTCCACACACTATTGGATACTGTTTGTATTGTTAATTTAAAGACTAATATAATCTGTCATTTCACATTGTTTCATTCGGTTTGTTTCATAGAATCATTAAAAAATTGAGCTGGAGGAGACCTATGAGGTCATTTTGTTTGTCCCTGGAGTCCAAAGGCAGAAGTAACTCTACAACAGAATTATTATTGCCATGAACTAAAATGTCACTTTTCCATTGAAACTTTCCCTGCCACAAATGTTTGATGAGCTTGATTGGGACGAATTTGTGTGTTCTTTCTTATATGTAACAGTATCAGCAGTACTGCAGTTCTAAGTTACTCTGCCTTAACTGTGTTTCCAACTAGAACGGTAATAGAGACATCTCATCCTGCCTCTTTCTATCTTCCACTAAATTATTAGAGGGACACAGAATTTGTATCAGCATTAATATTTTTAATACTTAGCCAAACCTAAACTCTTCAGTTAGGCTATTTTAATAACAATAATATTAATATAGTCATTAAGTAGTCATAATTGCTTATAATAACCATTCTTTCGGTGGTATCCTGTTCCCAACCCTTTATAAAATCCTAAAAAAACCCCATACCTTGATTAGCCCCAAAGTTTTGAAACGTAGTCAAAGCCAACAAAACAATTCTAAATTTAGCAACTGAAGGAAGGGAGAGGGAAAAAAAAAAAAAAAAAAAAAAGAAGAGGCGTTGTTGCCAAGAAGAAAAAGGTAGTATTTTTGACATGACTGAATGTTTTTAAAATGGTACTTTTAGAAAGAGAGATGGGGGGGAACGATTAATAGGTACAGAAAAGGAAATAACCTAAACCAAACCCCCCCAAAACCAAGAGGGAAAATAGTAAGCTTAGTAGAAAAATGGAGAAAATTATGACAGGGAGAATGTTCGATGAAACGAGAAAAGAAATGTAGAAGGGAGCTTGGTTTGGCATCTTGAAGTGTTTGTATTTTCAAAAATGTTATTTGTAACAGTATAAGAAGGTCATGAGTGGGGCTGCATCAATGTATATGCGCTGCTTAAGCAGTGAGTTTGTGTGTCGTTTGAAGGAGGAATCTCCCTGAAGAGTAGAACAGTTTTTATCTTGTCCTGGGTCATATCAGAGAGAACCTAAAAGAATGAAGGAAGAGTTAGTTGTGTTGCTGGTGAAAGGACAAGGAAAGAGCTACTCAGTCTTGTTTTCAGTTGTATCTTCATGTAGTCACACTTCAAATGCAGTGTGAAAGTGTTAATGGGAAGCCTACTAACATGTAGGATGTAATTCTCTTGGATATCATAAAAAAGGCGTTTGGCGTTTACCGGCTTTCTCTCCCCCCCCCTCACATTTGTCCTTCTTTCATTAATCACATTTTGTTTCAGCTGTCCAGTGTCAGTGGTCATCCAGTGGCCCAGGTCAGTCTCGTCCTAGAGAGTGCTGTCTGTACACACGGCAGTAGTGGCATTCTGTCAGAGCACAGTCTCCACGAGTCTTGAGGGTTCTTTACATCAGCTTTTATTGCAAGTGCTCAGTGTTCCTCTGTAACAGTCCCCTCCTCTCATCTATGTAGAATTTTCAGTGCTTATCATTTCTAGTCATGAAAACTTCAACTTGAAAAGCTTTCTTTGTGTTTATGAGGAACAATATCTGATATTTATAATATTTGTAAGAATAGAAAAAACTCCTCTAAGTTTTGGGGTTTTTTTATCTTAAGCTTTACAGTACATACCTATTAACTGCTAAGGTTATAGATGTAGGTGTGCAGTGCTCCTTCTAACACACTACTCTTTCAAGTTGTGATTTGGTTTATGCAGATTGCTAGTAAAGTTGCAGCAAATCAAATTAGACTTGGCATTTCTTTTAGAAATTGTAGTCATTGGTGAACTCCATGTGACTTCTGTGTGTAGATTGTTCTGTAATGTTAGGTTATTCCTTGTTATTTTTCTGTTATCTTCACATTTGCTTCAGTGCCTTTTTTACTTTCCAATGGAAGACACCGTTGGTGGTGTAAGTATCTGAAAATTTTCCAGATGATATTCAGGTTGGAAGGTACCTCAGGAGGACTTTAGTCCAACCTTCTACTCAGACAGGCATTTGTCGTTCAAGTCCCAGAAACTTGCTTCAAGAGGACTAGCTCTGTGATTTGCCCTTAGGCTGAAGTGAGGCCAACTAGCTTTGCTGTGACATCAGCCAGCTCTTTCAGCAGCCTTGGGCATGGTGCAACTGGTCCTACAGACTTGATAAGCGAGTTCTCACAAATAATCCTTTACCTGGGCATCATTCACTGTTGGTCATCCCTCTCCTCATTGAACCCTGCCTCTCCGAACAGAGGCCCAGGAGCCTCATCAGTATCCACTGGTGGGCACTTCATTACCCACCCCATTCTACTACAGTCCCACATTTTCATTGTTTAAACTTCTAATGTAGCAGTAGAAGATGTTGCTAGCTGGGAGCTCTACAGGTTGCTACCTGGGGAAAGGAGGAGAGAATGGAAAGGGAACTAAAGAACTGTGAGAGTAGCAGTTCAGGAGTAAGGGGAAGACACTTTTGCTTGCTAGCAAATCTGCAAGTAGATGCTATGAGAGAGAATGGAAAGAAGGAGACTTGAAAACTGATGTGAAAGTGGCTCTGCCCTGGGAGGGAGAGGGCAGCTTCTTGATAAGGGTTAAAGGAAGGGCAGAACCAACTAATCAAGCCTGTGGAAAAGAACTCTCTCAACAAAGAGGTGTTTTTCTCCCTTATTCCCAGTGAGAGAAGAGCTTGCATCCTATTCCCCATTCCGTATCCAACTGTCAGGGGGTATTACCTATCTGTCCTAGGAGCTGCTGTGCTTCTCCCACCTTATGATGGATCATCAGCATGCAAAGGATCATACTTGTGGTCTGCAGAGTCCTCACAGAGGAGCAACTTCTTTCTAGAAAGTGTTTCTGCACACAAAGCAGTTAGAGGCCAAGCGCCCTGGTGCACTGTGCAGAGTCTAAAGGAGCTATTCCTTGAGTTACCATGCCCTTTCCAACTCATGATGATCCATTGACATATTTTGGTCTGTGCTTTCTGTGTCAGCCACTTGCCCCGCATTGTTCCCACAACCATGTAAAGAAAGTGTGTAGGAGTAATATTTCTGAACTCCTTTTTTTATAGATTAAAGTCTGCCTTGATGACCTCAAAGTATGATTATTGTTCCTGGTTTTCAAGAAACCTGGCATAATCTTTCGTGGTTTACTGAAGCTTTACTCTCATGCTGGACTGCAGTTATGAGTTAGAAACTTGCTGGTGCTGTCACCAAGCTGAGCTACTGCCTGACACTTGCAGCCCTCTCAGAGTCATAAGTAGTGTCATATTGTTGGAGCACCCGGTCATACCTCTGTTTTTCCAGGAGCAGGAAGCAGTAGACATTGACTGATAGGACAGAAGAGCTGAAAGTAAAAAGACATAGTAAGTTACAGTAGCAAAAATGAGGTTTAGCAAGGGGCAACTGCATTAGAAGAAATATCAGAAATGTGTCTGAAGAAGCAACACGAGAGTTGAACAAGTTGAGGACTCTCAGTCACTGGCAGTCACTTTATATGGTGGAGGAACCTCCTCAAGTTTGCTGTGGTTTAAGAACTTTCAGTGGTGCTGAAGTCACCTGTCGTGGTGTCAGCTCTGTGTGATTTTGGACCTAATGATCCCCATCGAAGGGGATGTGCAGAGCACTTTGCTGCAGCACTTCTAATTTAGTTGTCTAAAATCTAATTTGTTCACAAAACTGCTCTGAGAGCTGATGAGGGGCACGGGAAATGTAGTGAAACGAATCAGGATTTGGTTTGAGAATGCACTGGTTGTGCAAATGGGACTGCTGATGGATTCACAACCTCTCCTTAAAAAAAGGGGGGGAAAAAAAGGCCAAAATCTTATTTTGCTTGTATGCTTGTATTCAGCTGGTGGAATCAAGAAATTACCATTGTTGTAAATTAAAGCAAAATAAATCCCCCAAAACATCCTTGTTTAATTAAGTTTTCCAGATACTATTTTTCTGAAATACATGTTCAAGTGTTTAACTTCCAACACCCTTGCTTTGCTTTTATTTCCTTTTCTCTTACATTGGCTGTATTGTTTCCAGCCATCTAAGCTGTTTAATGGGCTTACACAGCTTTAAATTGCATTTGAATCACAGGCTCAGATCATAATATGCATGCCTAAAACTCTACATTTACATAAATTTGTCATTTTTTTAGCTTTACAGTTTACTGTAGAAACATGAAATATTTCTTTGCATGCATTAAAGGTTACATCATTTCTATCTGACCCCTTTGTGCTGACATTTGTATTTCTCCATTTGTCTAAGAAAGCAGTGTCAGCTCTGTACAAGCCAGTCATCAAGAGACAAAAAGTCTTTAAAAATGAATTAGTAGTTCAAACTTGTTGAGCCATGGCCACTTCTCACTCCTTGTCTTCTTGACACTCTATTCTAAGGTAACTTGTTTTGTATTAAGATAGAATGAATGCTGCTCTGAAATAAAGACTGAAGGAAAAATAGAATTAAATCAATTTTTTGGCCTTTGTAACTTTGCTCTCCCCCGTCAGTGTAATTTCTTTGATACATTTGCTTTGTTCACACTAATTGTTTGCAAAGCACTTTTCAGATAAGTCTTAAATGAATGCTTAATATTATTATTACAAGTATATTTATTTGGAGTTCACTCATTTAATTGACCTCCATTTTATTCATAATGACAATAATTTAAATCCATTTTTAGCCTTCATTGATCTTCTTTTATCCCATGCTGTGTTTTCTAACTGTTTTTCATCTCAAATCCCTCCAGAAAATAGGACTAAATCTAAGATTACTCAAACATATTTTAGCTTCCCCCTCCTTTTCTCAAGCTAGGTACAGAAGTGCAAGGTATTTACAGTATTTCACCTATAGAAATTCAGAATGAGCACACTTACTCCACAGCTGTACATCTTAAAGAATGATGACCTTATTCATTTGAAGTGGAATACAACAGAATTGCAGTATTTTATCGGTGTGTTTGAGAAGAGTGCAAAAACCACCTCAGGTGGTTTGTGCTCTTCAATGGTAAAAGCAAAGAATGCTTTTTATTCATTACAGGGGGAATAAATGGTCCGTTTTCTATTTTGGTGCAACGCCCTACAGCAGAAATTAATCTATCTGAAATATTTTAATTTCTTCTGTCGGAATTTATTTTTTATTTTACTTATTGCAATACTCCATAAACTGTCAGCTTTATAATGTCTTTTATGGTGTCCTCAGCAAGCTATAGGCTGGTTTAGTGCTTTTTAAAAAAGAAAATAAATATATTAGCTCAGTTTCACAGGGCTCTGTTTCAGGGAGTTGTGCAGTTGATTTGCTATTGACCATGACACTTCTAAAATCTCTTCCCTATGATACATGTTCAATATTGATGTTTTAGACAACTTGTTTTCCAAGATCTATCTTACATTTTGCATTTGTGACCCTGTATATTACTTGTCAAAATAATTAACTTGAAGCTGGATGAGTTTTACTTTTAATGGCAGATTCCCTTTGAAATAAGGATATGTTTTCCATCAGCTATGTTTATTAAAATGGAAAGTCACAATTATGCCATTCTTTTTCTGATACTAATTCTTGTGAATTATTTAGAACAGTAAAAATCTGCTTACCTACATGATAGGATACATCAGAATTCCATGGGGAAAAAAAAAAAAAAGAACAGCATGTTGTGAAGCTAGCTAAGAGCAAAAATGAGAAAGGCCTATCAAGATGAGTGGGAAACACAAAAGAATTGCAAAGTCTTGAGATACCAGTGAGTGAGATAGGTTTAAAGATTTCTTTCATCAGTGATCATATTCCAGAGTTACAAGTAGTTCAGGAAATCACAACTAAAAAAAGGGTCCTGTCATAGCAAATACTGACTGGCAAAAGGAAGAGAGAGTGTACCTGGAACCCTCAGATGGCTAAGTGAGGAGAGGTTGCTTTTTCAGCTCAAGTTGATGATCCTTTATGCATCTAACCTGTTAAATAAAGGTTAATAGAGTGGTCTGTACCAAGTATTATTAATTATTGCTTTGAAGTGGTTTAAAGTCTAAGTCAATAGCAATGATAGGTGCTGTTCCCATAGCAGTGAAAATCATTATAAGGCACATTATCTGGAAGAAAATATTGAAACAAGAAAAGGAAATAATGACTGGAAAGCAATGAATTTTTAAGATAACTAGCAAATAATGCTGATTAGAAATAAACTGGGATAGAAAAGGACAGCACCAAGAAAAATGCAATCTGAAGGCAGTTTAATAAATACATACATATTAGTTTGCATTTGTATACACATCCAAACAGATAAAAAGTGCAAGCTATTGGATGTAAACTCAATCAGAAGAAATCTGAGAAATTTAAAAAACTTAATAGGTGATAAGAACAATAAACAGAAGTGTAATTAGCTAAGCTAAGGTAAGAAAAAAGCGTGTTTTGAAGGGTAATAGAGTTGTTATTACACTGCATGTTCACAATCAAAAAGTTACCTCAATTAACAGAGGGTTTCATTGTTATTATCATAACTATTATGCAATTCACAGGGGAAATAGAATCTCTGCTGTTTAATCAGGAATTTTAGAAGCAAGATGATGTTTTTTTAAAAAATTCAAATTGCACTGATAAAGGTGGCAGCAATGCTAGAACACACTTTCTCAATAGACTTGATTTGATGTTTTCTCTGTATGGAGAAATCAAAATGTCATATATAAAATAAATTAAATCCCAGATGTTTAATGAATTTCTAAATTATTAAGGAGAAGCTATCAAATACCTTGATGCTTAATGGACAGCAAAACCCTTTCTTTTTGTAAGCCTTTTTTGGTAGTGTCCCATATGACAAAATAAACTTTGTGGATACCTTAAGGATGAATACTGTAATTGAAAGGCCCTTATTGTTAATAAAGAAGCAGTCATGCCTAGTAAATTTACAGACAGGTTCATCAGTGTATCAGTATTGTCCCAGAAGGGACAAGGAGCAAGCCATATGTAATATAAATATATAGATCAATATACAAATACTTCTTTGTATATACAAAGATCAAAGACTTCAGACCATACTTAAAAATAATAACTTTATTGTGGAAATGATAAGGAATCTTGATGGGTCAGTTCCTAGTGTGACTTTGAAGCCAAGAGAGATTGCTTAGTTGGAATGGTTATTTTAACATTTTGTATTTGATTCACCTCCTACAGGAGTATACTAACTAGTTCTTATATGTCAGTAGTTTAAGAAAGTTGCTGATAAACTTCAGAGTATTTAGCAAAAGAGAATGACGGAAGGTCTAGGAAACTTTCTCTGGGATGAAAGATTCAAGACACTTGATCTGATTAGCATATCCAGGGGGTGATTAAAGGCACCTCCCTAGGAAAAAGGTATCAAATAACAGGGTCAGTCTGCAGTCCACTGAGAAGTAAATTGCTTGAACTTTGGAAACTGAAGCTGTGAAAGCTCATACTTGGGTAACAAATTGTTAATTGCAAAGGTAAATAAGGTTTTGTAAACTGTTATAAGAATTATCACATTTATACTGTCAAGATCATTCTACTGGGTATACTGTATTTTGAAATGAAAGTGCTTAGCTCAGAGAAACATTTTAAGTTCTTCTGTTTTTGGAAGCTGAACTGCTTATCATTAATTGTTACAAAATATTTTGTCCAATCCCACAAACTTGAGAAGTAATATTAATGAAATCTCAAATGTCTCAGTTCATAATAATTTTTATTACACAGTAATCCTTCCTAATACAAAAGGATTAGCTTCACTGATTTACGGCAGTGCAGATTGTACTTGATATAAGCAATGTTACAGCAAGGTAGTGCAAAGACCCACCTACCTCAATATCCTGAATTCAAAACCAGTCAAAAGCATGTGTCTAGGAATAAAACGTACAGGAGTAAATATTTGCTGATAATTCCCCAGGATGCTTTTTACATCCTGGACCAGAATTAGTGCATTTTGAATTTTTCTTCCCTTAAACTCATGTACATTTTTATCAGCTACCATATACTAAGGCCTGCTACAGTGTCACTATATTTTGTCAGAAGAACCACCACCTTATTTTGAATCAGCCACAGCTGTTCATATGATGATCACTTGGTCTTGTATTGGAAAAGAAATTCCAGCAGGTGTTTGCCCCCCAGTATTTGTTCTACAGTAACTATGTAGGGTTCTTCAGGACCCACTCAGACTCCCAGCTGATTGTTCCTGCCTATGATGCTGTTAATGCTGACTGGAGCACTCTTAGATCCACAGAAGGTGCCACACGCCACTTGGCTGTTAAGGTCTCTGCATATTATTGTCACCCTAAACTAAACCAAAAGCTCCAACCAAGGGCTAGGAAAAAGCAGGAAAGGAAGGAGCAACCAGTGGCAGTTGCTTCCTTTGAGAACCACCATAACAACACTGTTGGGGGTGGCAGGTGTAGGGCCATGGGAGTAATGGCGCAGGAACAGCAGGGACATTGTTGCCACTGAGGCTTTGGGAAACACCCCCCTGGCAGCCTGAGCAAAGGGATACAGAGCCACAGCTAAGGGGCTATTAGCTATTCATAAAGAAAGGCACAAAAATCACTGTGTAAAAATACCTCCTGGTCTTTGTCAAGAGCAGATTTATTTAATGTATCTCTAGTTATCTGTAAGCTGTTTTCCCCCTTCTGAAGCCCAGTTATGTTTTACAGTCACTCAGTGCACTTGCTGCTACTTGTCATTGGGTAACATTATGTCAGCCACATTAGTATTCAATCATGAGATGACACCATCTGGCTGATGGTGTCACTCTTAACTGAGTTAGAGTGGCAAATGGGAGAGGTGCCTGAGG
>NW_008581394.1:0-305 GCF_000691845.1 Merops nubicus
CCTGCCATGTGCCCACGCGTGTGCCCGCCCCATGCCCACACGTGTGCCCACCGTGTGCCCACACATGTGCCTGCCCAATGCCCACACGTGTGCCACCCCGTGCCCACACATGTCCCTGCCCCGTGCCCACACATGTGCCTGCCCCGTGCCCACACGTGTGCCCACCCCATGCCCCCCCCGTGCCTGCTGTGTGCCCACACTCCTCTGCCCCGTGCCCACACATATCCCTGCCCTGTGCTCACACATGTGCCCGCTGTGTGTCCACACATGTCCCTGCCCTGTGCCCACCCATGTGCCATCCCGTG
>NW_008581395.1:0-749 GCF_000691845.1 Merops nubicus
AAATGTTCTTAAAATCTGGGCAATTGCTATGATTGACAGAATCTGAAAAGTATAGTCTTGGTCCCATTGCATACATGAGACTTGCCTCGCTTAAAAAATACAAACTTCCAGAGCGAGAAGAAAACCCTTTCTGTGTAAATCAATCTCCACTGAGCATTGTCAGTTATGCTTATGAGTGGGAATTACTCCAGATAACCATTTTAAACTCAAGTCAAGCTATAATACTTTGAAATTTGAACCTGTTCCATTTGACTTTTGCATTTCTTTTGTAATGAAATATTTTTAAAATACTCCAAAATTTAAAACATGTTTTCCCTGAAGGAGCTCTGGCAGATCTTCACTGCCTGCATTTATATATGTCAGGAATAGTGTCAAGTAGAGACAACATATTTCTTGTGGTTAGATTTTTGTTCTTCTACTAACAGTCTTTTTCAAAAGGGTTTTTGGTTGGTTGGTTGGTGTTTTTTTGTTTGGGTTTTGGTGTTTTGGTTTTTGTTTTTTTTGTAGAACAACTATCTTATAGGTAAATTTGGACAACTCTGTGCCCTTAACTAAAATAAAGATTAAAATTAACTAATTAAGTTAGTTAAATAACAACATATTTAACTAAATGATTTTTAAAAATCAACTAAAATTAAATTCAAAAGAAAATATGTTTTAATACTACTCCTTTTCATTTAAACCAATTATAGGCAAAACACTCCTTTCTCTTAAGGAAGATGAAAAGTGTTCAGTCTGTATACACTCTA
>NW_008581396.1:0-322 GCF_000691845.1 Merops nubicus
TTTCCCTTGGGAGCCCCTGCCCGTGCCACCCGTGTTTCCAGCGACCAGGGTGCGGTGCCGCCTCGCCTTTATTGCTTTTTTTTTGGTTGGGTTGGTTTGGTTTTGGCTCCTTTGCTGTTTTTTGTCAGCGGAAAGGTTTTTCGGGCAGAAAGCGTGCAAGAAAAAGAGCCAAGACCCCCAAAAGTGAGATCCCGCAGGCCTGAAAGCAGGAGCAGTGTGATTTTTTTCTGCACAACAACAGCGATCCCCCCCCAGCCAAACCGGAGCTGGCGGGAGCTGGGAACCGCTCGGGGTGGCCGCGGCTCGTGTGGGGGGCCACCGG
>NW_008581396.1:835-5644 GCF_000691845.1 Merops nubicus
CAGGCGTGGGGGGGCGTCCCTCGCTGGGACAGAGCTTGTCTTGTCGGCCGGGTTTTGTGCAGCCCCTTGGCACGCAGCTTCCTTCTGGTGACGTAAAAAAAGTTCAGGGATCGCCTTTCTTCAGAGGTCCCCACGGCGCTTCCCCTCTGGAAGGGAATGAATCAGCCGCTGTCTGCAGCCGTTATCTCAGGTCGGGCCGCGGGTGCCGTTCCTGTGCCACCCCGTCGCCGGTGAGACCACGGCCAACGGCGGGCTCGGCTGTGGCCGGGAGTTTTGGCTCTTTCCCCGTGGTTTTAAGGCCAGTGGAAAATGTCCACCGTGCCTCAAGCTGAGGGCGTCCGTCCTGCCCGAGGATTTACACTCGCGTCTCCCCGTCGAGAGGGCTGATCTCCATGAGTCGGCACCGCTGGCAATCTGACCTCTGATTTTTTGTGGTTTTGCTGGAAAATGGTGAGAAACTTTGTTTTCTAGGTGTTCTCGTAGTTGGCCTTAGTGGCATTAGCGTCTTCACTTTGTATTTAAATGTGGCTTTTTGCCTGATTGTTCTGTGCATGGGATGCGTGTGACTTCCCCCTCTGGTCTGCATCCGAGTGTGGTTGGATGTCCAGCTCTGCCTGAAATGAACTGGAATTAGCTGCCTGAATTGGAGCCCATTGCAAATGCCATGAAATCTCTGGTGTCCCTTTGAGTATCCTTACAAATTCTGAAATGAGCAGATTTATTTTCACTCGCATGTATTGGCAGGTTTCCTGGTTTCTCTTTAGCTTCCAGTTACCTCTTGGAGATTTACTGAACCTGTGAACCAACACTTGCTTTTTTTTTTTTTTTAAAGACTGATGGCACCAGAAAAATGTTGCTCACATGCTGAGTTCATAAGATAGTTTTGAAAGTTCAGAAATTCAACCTCTGCGCTCCTGCATACAGTTACAAAAATAACAGGTGGGTTCTGACCTATAGCTTTTTCTTAATGTTGTGTAACACAATTTTCAGAGTTAGGGTCAAGCTTATATGTTTTCTGTGGTTGCTTTTACTGGGCTGACTGACAGAACTCAAGGCACTAAAACTCATGGGGATAATGCTGTTCTAACATCAATTTGAATTCAACATGGCATCTTAAAAATGAAGAGGTACCCAAGATGATAATTAATTACCGCACATTCAGTTTAAAAATTTAAAGTCTGCTCTGATGCCTTGTTAAAGCTTTTCTTTCTGGTATATATTTTTTAAAATCACTACCCAACAACAGAACTGATAGCTGAGGCATTTGTGTCCTAAGCTACAGGTGTCCAGTGCCCTCCCATCTGTTAAGATTTATATTTACTGGGTGATTTTTGGATGCACAGCGCTGAGGGTACATGCAAGGAGGGATTAGAACCAGTGAGATGCCCGTTCATGTCATGATCGTTAAGTGATGTTCTCTGCTGAATCACCTGCTGCTTGTCACAGAGGAAGGTGCCCAAAATGGTGAATTTGAAGCAGGCTCTTAGGCTCTGAAATGGATCCTGGAAATTTAATACACAATACCTTACAGTTTGTCACCCCAGTGGCTTTTTGCTCCTTTGGTTTCAGTTGGAAGAGAAGGAATGCAACCAGTGAGCATCAATGCAGCCAAGGCTCTGGCTTTCAAAACCAGTAAACTAATATATCTCAGGGGATCTTCTGGGCATTTAGATCACCTGTAAGTTGGATTTGGTCTCATTTAATTCAGTAACACTTGCTCATCTGACTGTCCAAACAAAGTTCAGAGGCACTGAGTGGGAGGCAGTGGAGGCTGGCAGGGTGAGGGCTGCCTCCTCTGGCTTTAAAAAACCTGTGTGAGGGGTCTGTGAAGAGGTCACACACGTGCTGTGTGGGAAGCACACGTGGGTTCTTGAGTGGTTTGGGGTACTCGCTCTGTTAGCGCTAGCAATCTACCTTCTGTTAAACAAGATACACGTGCTTAGATAGATTTTAATGATCATAGAATCACTATGGTTGGAAAGGACCTCTAGGATCATCAAGCCCAACCTTCGGTGACATGTTGTTGCCTATAATATGTAGGGTATTCAGCAGGGGTAGGTTTATCAATTGTTACTGACATTACCGTGCCTTTTTGTTTGGATATACAGCCTTGTTTTGGGGGGAAAAGAGCAATAGGGTCGATTTGAGGATAACAAGATGTGCCTAGGGTTGAGTTTAGTAATGACTTAAGCTATCAAATGGGTGAGTCCAGGTGTTGGCGGTGGCCATGGCTTGTGTGGAGGGCTGGGAGAGCCCAGACTTTACTCGCCCTCTCCACAGCTGCCCTTGGGAGGCGGAAAGCAGCTGTGGTGCCTGCCACGGGATGTGATTTGGTGTCCCCAGGAGCTGCTGGAAGAGGCTTTGCTATCCCTGGGGCTCTGGGGATCCCTGGCTGGGACTCAGCGGCGCAGAGCTACCCGTGGGGATTTTGGCAGCACCGGTTTCGATGCTCTAATGGGGAGCCCTCAAGGTGTTCTGTGTGTTGAGAGTATTTTTGAGTCCTGATGGCTTGCCAAACACCAGCAGAGGTGCTCAGCTCTGGCTGGTGTTGGCAAAGCAAGAGCTCCCATGTGCTGCCTGTAACTAGTGATAGGGCAAGAGGAAAAGGTCTCAGGTTCCACCAGGGGAGGTTTAGGTTGGGTATTAGGAAGAATTTCTTCCCTGCAAGAGTGGTGAGGCATTGGAAAAGTCTGCCCAGGGAGGTGGTGGAGTCACCATCCCTGGAGGGGTTCGAAAAATGTGTAGATGTGGCACTTGGGGACATGGTTTAGTGGTCCTGGTAGTGTAGGATTGGCAACTGGACTCTGATCTTAGAGGTCTTTTCCAACCTCAATGATTCTATGATTCTACATTGGGTCTCCTTGAACTGACTCGTTGGTTGTCTCGCTGCAGCTCCTCACTATAGTCCAGTGTGGGCAGCAAAGGAGTGGTGGTGGAGCATCTCCATGCATGGAGCTCCTGGGGCTCAGGCTTTGGGAATACTGTGTCATGTTAGAAGGATTTGCAGGAAGATGCAATGGGCTTGGCTGTGCAGCACGCTTGGAAATGTGCCATCAGTTGAGCAAATATCCCCATTCATTAATTTCACAAAGAGTTAATTTAATGAATCCAGGTAGACGCTGCAGAGCTAAGCGCCAAATTCAAGTTTTACAGCCTCCTGCCTCCCCCTCTTATTTTCTATTACTTCTTAAAGAACTTCTAGTTCTTTATTACTTCTCACTTCTGGGTGGCTTCCACTTCAAGGTTCTGAGTTTGTCTCTTAAAACACTCTCAACTTTCCATCCCGATGGCTTTCAGGGCTCAGCCATGCTAACAGCTACTCTGTCCTAGTGAATGGTGTCTCATTTGGGCCCAGTAACCTCACAGTGCTCAAACTGTGAGGTCGGCCGTTGGTTCAGGAGACAATTGCCCCGTGCCAGCAGGGTAGGAAGCACAGGTTTGTTCTCAGTGTGCACGGAGCTTTCATTAGACCTTCTCTGTGTGTCATAGCCTCAAAACCAGAAAATTCTGCCACGATGTGAAGGTTTGCTCTTTCCTCTGCCCCACCTAACAGACCAAGATGCAGCTTTGTGATTTTTGGGGGCTGACCCAGAGCATGCTCGGTCTCTTTGGTGTGAGATGGACCCAGGTTTGTACTCAGTGTGGAGACGCTGCCGTGTGCTCTGTGTTTCAGAGAGCCTGCGGCTCGGCGCTGTCCTGCAGAAGCTCTGTTCTGATGGCCGTGGATGTGGGAAGGTCACCTCCCGAGGCCCCGGGGGGGTGGGACTGCACAGAGGTGGAGAAGGGCTGCCCGGAGCCAGCGGACAGCCTGCGCCGGCTTCTGGGGCCAGGGGAGGCCGAGCCCTGCCCGTGGGGCACAGGGGGCGTGGCAATGAGCAGACACAGTCGCCTGGCCACTGGTGTGACCCAGGGAGGCTCGAGCTGCCACCCACAAGTGTCTTCAGCATCCGCGTCCGGATTTCCCAGAACAAGGGCAAGCCTCCTGGAGACAGAAAAGTTAATTTGTAGAGCCACGGATGATGGTGAAGTGCTTCGTCATGTTAGCCACCAGTTCCTCTCCTCAGAAGAGCAGCAGGTGAGAAGGTTTTGTGTACAGGAGGTGCTGGTCAAAGGGGGGACTTGTTTGTCTGGGCTGTCCTAACAAGGGCTTTCAGTCTCCTCCTCCAGCCAGTGTGCCCACTCCAGCCCCAGGCTAAGCTGTGTGGTGGGAAGGGGCTTGGCCTCCAGCACCTGAGCTGTTGCCTCAGTTCCCCTGTTGCTGCTGTGGAGCTGGAAAGTCGCTTGGGATGGGCCTCCTTAAATCACAGAATCTTAGAAGGGTTTGGGTGGGAAGGGACTTGGAAAGATCATCTAGTCCTAATCCCCCTGCCACTGGCAGGGATACCTCCCGCTACATCCCTTGCTTCCCAAGCCCTTGGGATGCCTTTCCTTAAAAACAAGCTCCACTCTGGGCAGCTGCATGATGTCCTGCAGCTGGGACAGAGTTCCCCTTCCAGCCTCTCCTCATGGTGACCCCTACCTCATGGCGGGTCCAGCGCTAGGCTTTCATCTCCCTGTCCCAGCACAACGAAACCTTTTGCAGCCTCTCCTCATGGCGGGTCCAGCGCTAGGCTTTCATCTCCCTGTCCCAGCACAACGAAACCTTTTGTCTGGCTGTTGTAGCTCATTTTATGTGTGTCACTCTCTCCCTTTGCTTCTTCCCCTGTCCTGGAGCAGGTGAAGGCCCCAGGCTGCTGGGAGGTGGCCCCCAGCCCTCCCAGCCGGCGCAGCTCTGCGGAGGAGAGCGTCCTCACCGGCGGCTGCCGCGAC
>NW_008581397.1:0-4969 GCF_000691845.1 Merops nubicus
GGCGGGGACCCCTTCGCTTCGGCGCCCTTCCCTTCCAAAGCGGGAAAGCAAAAGCCTTAATCCCTCTGAGCTGGGAGGCATGCTCCCCACGGGACCATCTCCCACCAGGCACGGAACCTCTTAGCTGCAATGAATGGCATAGCAATATATATATATAAAATAATTATTTTTTGGGGTCAGAACTCTATTTGCAGTGATATATAGTTGAAGCATTTTAAGTTATATTAGTCTGAACACCTGGCTCTCAGGATCGTCATATCCTTTTCAGTTGCTTCTCAGCTTCCTCCTCTCGCTGTCTTCCCCCCCATGTTTATTTTTTAGATGCTTTTCCAAACCAGTAATACTCTATATTTTTTTTGGTCCTGGCTGGGGAAATGCATTACAAGATGAACAAAGAGGTTTATTAATTACAGAGTAAGTCAAGCAGGACTTGCTGGTGCTCTGGAAGGGAAGTGATTCCACAGGTTAACGGGTTATTGCGGCTCCTTTCCTGCCAGTGGGGCCCTTTGGAAGGCAGCGAGGTGCTGGGGAGTGCATGGTGAGCGAGAGCTGGAGCTGGGGGAGGGACTTGGGGTGCTTCTGTCCCGTGTCTTGCAGGCTCAGAGGTGTGAGCTACAGCAGCACCGTCCGTCAGGCTGTGCTGCCGCTGCCCTTTGGAAAACTGAACAGTCGGGCTCAGCTTTCGGCTTTACGTGTTTCCTGGCTGGTTTGTGCCACAGGGCAGGACCCAGGAGTTCGTGGTTGTTGTAAGGAGAGCACCGTGAGTTTTTACAGTATTAAAAACACGCCTTATGGGAAAGTTATTATTTAAACAGCTCTGTAGGTGTTCTGATCTGCATCCCTCTTTTGGGTTAATTCGGCACTGGCTGCAATCCGGTTAGAGCCATTTATACCGGCAGAGAATTTGACTCTGTAAACTCTTGCCTTTTGTTTTCCTGTCGATTAAGGTTGAAACTAAACAAAATCCATTCACACTCACTTGGAAACATTTGCTCCACTTCCAAAATATTGTGCTTTCTACCATGTTCCCAAAGAGAAAGACAACTTCTCATTCAGTCATTGGTGTTGTGAATCCAGATGCAGTGTTTGGAGAAGTCACCTGGGCAGGAGCAATGTGGAATCTGCTCCCCTTTCTTTTCACTAATACAAATCAGAGATAAGAGTGAAACATCCCATCATTAGTTTGCAAAATGTCTGGTTGAACAAGTTGTCTTGGATCTGCTATTTCTGGCCCACAAAGGCTACTGGTAGGTGTGGAGTGGCTTCCAAAGCATCCACTTTTAGGGACCCCCAGTCACTGGTGAATCTTTGCGGCAGTCATCCTTCCTCCTAACGGATGTTGGTGCTGCAGAATGTCTCAAAAAAAATTAAAATTGGTGGTTTTATTTTTAAGGACTCAACAGCAATGGAAGAAGTCCCCCTTGACTCGAGCAGCACCTGTCCAAGTCTCTGAAGAGCCTTGTGGTGGCCCTTCCCCAGGGGAGCTTGTCCACAGCACGGGAGCTGGCACCGTGGGGGAAGGACCAGCCCAGGCTCTTCTGTCTTGCTGCAGTCACACCCAGGAAAGCTGCTGAAGCTGAAGGCAAACTTCAGTCTGGTTCTGGGGAAGGGAGACAAAACCTGGCACCACCTCCAGTATGTAGCTGTGTCCAGTGTCCAATCCCTGAGCATTAAAGGCTCGTTAAAGGTGCATGTGAAGGGTTCTTAAACACAGCAGAACGTCGCCCAGCCCGGGGCTGCCGCCCTGACAGCTCTGAACCCCAGTGGTGTAAGGAGAGGATGGGTGGGTGGGTGGATGGATGGATGATCCCTGAATGGCAGGAGCTGACAAGTGAGGCACCTGCAAACAGGAGTTACCGACTGCCCCGTGTTTCCCCTCCCTGAGTTCAGTTCCCCTCCAAAATACCTCTAGTTGCAGGAGATGAGCCAAATGTTCTGCTGGGCCCAGGGATTACCAGGAAGGGAGTGGGAGAAGCTGGGAGTGAGGTCTTTAAGCCCTGGGTTGGGGAGGGAGACCACCTCAAAGCTGGGAGGCTACTGTGGCTTTCAAATGGCTTGCCCCATTACTGGCAAATAGTGACGTGCTGAGCCCAGGTCAGGTTGAGCTGTGTGGAGCTGGGAACCTCCTGCCTTGCTCTGCTACGCCTGGCGTTGAGTAACTGGTGCATACTGGTGGTTCTGGGGTTTCTCTGTCCTCTGTCACCACCTCTTGAAAGCACAAGTACTGTAAAGAAATTTCTGGGTTTCCCTTGAGGTGTTTCTTCAGCAAAGCTGAGGCTGTTGCTTATTGTGGTTTGTTGTCATTGAGTTTCCTGTTCAAATATAGATGTGGAAGGCGGTTGGTTTTGTTTTAAATCTGTAGGGTTGTTGCTGGGTTGGATCAGTGAGAGGGGCCAAAGGATGGCTGTGATAGCACCCTGTGAATTCCTGGGGTGCCAAGGAGATCGTGTGCAGGCCTGGGTTTGTTTCAGCACGGGGGGACGTGGGTGCAGCCAGGAAGCTGAAGTTGGCCTCGAGCTGTTACAGTCACTTGGGAAGCTGCTGGGAAGGGAGGTCAGGCCCTAGCAGCACAGGGAGGGTCTGTGGAGCAGGGAGAGGCTTTGCTGGAACAAGCAGGTACCACGTATAAACAAGGTGTGGGTTCAAGGTATTACCTCTGCTAACTGGATTCAGGTTCTCCTTCCTTTCCTTCCATTTTTACTTGAAAACTTGCTTGTGGATAACTCTGTGAAAGTTCTTTCAGTGCCATGTTGTGAAGGTTCTCCTTCCTGCCACAGCACCAGCAGGGTGGAGACGAGCTCTGCAGGACTCAGCCCTGGCCGAGGGAGGAGGGAACTGCGGCAGGGTGCAGTGAGCTGTGGGATGGCTTCTCAGCCCTCCTCAGCTGGGCCAGGCTGAACTTCCAGCTTTGATGTTCTTCAAGCACTTTACACACAGAGCAAGCTAACGGTGCCCCAGCAGTTCCTGATCCTGCCAGCCTACAGCCAGGGCTTAGATGGCTCTCAGTCTCTTCGGGGGTGGAGGCAGCTTGTTTGTATCTCTGCATGTGACCTATAAAGTAATGAGACTTCTGGTTATGGTCAGAAAACTGGATTTCAGTGCCTGTTAGTCTGATATTCTTCTCATTTCTAGCCTGTGTTCCTCGTAATCCTGTTCTGCCAGTACTGCAGCTTCCATGGGATGAATTGAAAGTGGAAATCTCATTTCCATAGTCTCTGAAGCTTGCTGGTTTTAATGAACATGGAATAATAATGCTAATTGTTTTCTTTGCTGCACAACTGGTGATCTTAATGAAATAAGACGGGTACAGCTTCAGTGCAGCGCTTTGAAGCCAGTTTTCTGAACAGAACCACTGGTTTCATCTTTTTTTAAAGCTCTTGTGAATTCTGTCGCCTACCCTGGGTCCTTGTGCACGGCCAGGGGGCTGCGGCCATCGCTGCAGCCTCGCAACAATCCGAGATTCATGCTGGGAAAGGGACTGGTTCTTACCCATGGCCAGCTTCAGCTTGAATGCACTTGAAGTCTGTCTTTAAAGCAATTTGTCAATGTTTCTGCACGTAACAAACCCCAGGTGGTGGGCTCCCTGTGCCTGGTCGCTGCGGTGTGTATGCAGCACATGTGAGGGGCCCGGCCTCCGTGCTGGTGTCCGGCACTTCCACAGCCTGCTCCCCCTCCCACCCAGCCCTGCACCGGTGGCACGTGGTGCTGGGTTTGCCGTGCAGCCCCGGGAGCCCCCGGGTGCTGGGGTGGTGCCTGCCACACGGGGAGCACGGGTCAGGATGCAGCCTGGGGCAGCAAACCCGCGTGGGCAATCGGGACACCGGGCACGGGCGACGTCTGCTCAGTGCTGGACTCTCAATCACTCCAAAGTGGTAATCGGTTACTTTAACTCAGCTTCCACCAAAGACTCCTGTGTTGGGGAGGTGAATTTTTGTGTTGTGGGTTTTTTGGTTTTTTTTCCTCATGGTGTTAAATCAAGGCCTTTCAGTACACCGAAAGACTCCAAAGCATTTTTACAGTAGTATCTTGAGAGTGAAATCATGTTCCACTTCTGAAACACATTCCCGAAACCTCATCAGCTGTGTTAGTGTTTCTAAAATTAAACCACAGCCTGTAGCTTCTGTTGTAGGCAGGGTGAATACCCTGCTCCTGGTGAGTACTTGCACACCTAGAAATACTCCTCTGTGAACTCAGAGGGATGGCGATGTCCGCCCTCCAAAGGGAGGAAGAATTGCTCCCGGGGTGGGGAGGGCAGGGGCTCATTCAGGACTGGGAGCTGCAGCATGGGTGCAGCTGGTAGAGCATCGCCACACGCCGGGTCCAGCAGCAGCTCCCGTGTTCCTGCGTGGGATGGGAAGCTGGAGCAGGAGGTGTCCGTGGGCTCCACTAACTGTGACAAGCAATCTGTGACTCGTGTCCTAAGCAGTGTTTTGTTTGCACCGTGCTGTCACTGAGGTAGTTCTCAGCGGTCTTGGAAGTACCTCTGACTTGCAGATCTGATGGAGTCAAGTTCTGCACTCCGTGTGTGATCCTCTGTGTTTCGGGTCATCATGATGAAGAGACATTCATGAGATGTAAACTTATGTACATTGTATTAAACCTGTATCTGATTACAACGCATCATCCTCGCTGTGCCTTCCTTCTCCTCCCATGCCCATACAAAGTATTTTTGTTGGCTACATATGACCTGGGTTTTATTTTTTGTGTTACTGGGCTCTGTGGTGGAACCATCTCTGGAGGGGGCTGTCTCCAAGCGCTGTGGTGGTAGCCAGTGCAGCTGGGACTCAGCCAGCAGGGCCTCACTGCCCTGGAACGTGCTGCCATGGAAAGAAGAAAGTACATACTTAAAGAAAAATTCTGCCTTGGGGCGTGGTGCTTTGATTTTAGAGGGAGGGGGACAATATTTCTATATTAATATTTTTAGCAGCATGGTGGGGGTGGTAAGGGTTGACCTCTGCAGGTATCATCC